>NC_079214.1:39525040-39657540 GCF_029633865.1 Lampris incognitus
CTGGCGAAACTCCTCACTGTCAGGTGAAAAGAAGCGGCTGGCGACTCCACATGTATCGGAGGATGCATGTGGTAGTCTGCAGCTCTCCCCAGATCAGCAGAAGGGGTGAAGCAGCGACCGGGGCGGGTCGGAAGAGTGGGGTATTTGGCCGGATACAATTGGGAAGAAAGAAAAAAAAAAGGTATCTTTATGTGTGACTTAGTGTTTCTTCTTTCATTCTACCTTTTATTTTACAGCACTTTCATCACTCTTACAACAGCCAAGCTATGCAAAGTCGATCATTATAATCTGTGAATGATTCTAATGTATACCATTTCATTTTCAAGATTATTTTCATACAGGACATTGCTTTACATTTTCATTTATCTACAGGATTTGTGACAACACTGACATAAAGAAAAATAAAACAAAATAAAACAAAATAAAAAAATACATATCTTCGAGGCACTATAACAAGCTATGTTTTACCGGGGGGAGACAACTGAGACACAACACAGCTCATGAGGCAGTAAATAGAGAAATACAAGACAGGGAAGAACCAGCTCAATGAGGCAATAATACTCAATAATACCCATATGTAGACTAGTCCAAAAACTAGTTGAAAGAAGGGATCTGCTTCATGTGAGACATGCCCCATGTGAAAATTCACAAACACACTTGCTAATTACAAAAATTAAGTTTCCTTGCTTAACGAGCCCCCCCCCACCACCTCGCCACTAGATAGGCTCAACAGATTCAAATGCAGAGCCCCCACAAAAGTCTGACCCTTCCACTTCCTCTTCTCCCTACCCAAGCTCACCAGAATCCTCCTCCATCTCCCCAGCAAACCCCTTCCCCCTCTCCAACAGTGAGGTGACCAGAGAGATGCACTAGTCTGCCAACACACATCTTGAACTTTTTACTTTTGTTATGAAGCCGAGGACTGAACACCTTCAGTCCCAGCAGCCTTTGGTAGATAAGTGGTGCTACAATGAAAAAAAAAGGTGGCTTCCTTAATCTGTAACACCCTTACTCTTGACTCTGCAGCTGGAGTATTCAACTATAAATAAAGAGATCATTTTAAAAGTGAATCCCCTTTTGTGGCTATCATTCTGTGTTCATTTGTCAATCATGCAAAATAAGTGGTACACTCAAAACCTCTTCTGCAATTCAGAGGAAAATGCAATCATCAAAAATGGTCTCTGCGGTGAGTGAAGTCTTAAAAAATCTACTTCGACCTGCCTTAATATTGTCAGTTCTGACATTAAAAAAGGCTCTAGGCTCTTGTGGTTACCAGCACAATTGGCCTTAGGTACTCACACAATTTGAATTGTTCTCAACATTATTTCCACTCAAAGAAATCGATATCAGGTGTGTATCACTGACTGATTGTTCTTTCAAGGTTTTCTTTCAAGGTTCACAGTTTTAATGTAGTCAGTTACAAGGATATAGATATGCACGTACCTCCAAGAAGGCTGCAAACACCTTCAGTCTAGGGCCCGCCGGAGTAAATTCTCACTGTAACTTCAGTAACTCAACAAAGCCATGTTTTCATTTAAATATCAAAGAGGTACTAAACACTTAAATGTGTTTTATGAGCTGTAAACTGGATGATGTGACTGTATGGTGATTAAACACATCACTGCTGGTGTTAATATTGACATTTCTTACCAAATTTACTAAAATCGGCATTTCATGGGTTGAAAATGGCCCAACACACCATCTACTGTTTTGAACCTGCAAGGCCAATGCTGACGTAGTCGATCTGTTGGGACTTATTACATCATGAAATATCATATATATATGTATATATATATATATATATATATATATAAAAAGAATGTTAACACAATCTAATTAGAGGTGGGTGTCCCACCTCCCTCAGCCCAACCCCTGAGGCAGTCTGTGAAACCGCGCTCATTTTCAAACATGCTGATTGAGACTCATTATTCACAGGAGTTTACTTGCTAAGCTTGCTCCTTTTATTACATTTTCTACCAACCTTTTGAATTTATCTCAATTTACAGTTAGTAATTGTTAAATTATTTCATAATTTTCAATTTTAGTGCAATGGTTCGGACTTGCGCTGTTGACGGCTGTAGAAGCACCACCGGACAACCGGGTCGGTTGGGCTGGGCTTGCGCCGCGGCTGGTGGAACAGTAGTCCGCCTCTTTCCATCGCCAGAAAGCCACATCCCATCTCATGGGGCCCTCTTCAGTCTGGGGCACATCCGTATCAGGTTGGTTGGGGCATCTTCCCGAGGTGGAATGTGACGCTGTGCTGGAAGGCGGGCCAGTTGAGGGGACTGGGTATGGCTCTGTGCAGTGGCAAGCCGACAAAGTGCCGGGCCTTTGCTCCCAGCTACTCCTGCATCACATGTCCATGCCCCCCCCCCCTCAGCCCCTCCCTGAGCTCTATGCCCACTTTTTAGCATCTTTCAAAATTATGGAGTGGGTGGAGTTAGGCTCAGACCGGGGGGGGGGGGGTTATACTTCAAAAATGTTTTTGCTAATTTCCAGTGGAGTGGGATCAAATGCAAATCAGGTGAAAATTGTTTAGTTGGCTCTAAGTGAAAAGATAGTCACCCTGTTTACATAGAACAATGAGACCATTTCATTAAAATATTCGAGAAAAACGAAGAGGAGCTCACAACATTTTTTTTTGCATTTGGAGGAATTTGAAAATTTCCTCAATATTCCTTTTCATCATCAAATTTTCATCCACACATCTGAATTTCCTGCTCAAACAAGACTAAAAACAATGTTCCTTTTTTTCAGTCTGTTTTGACGTTGCCATGAATGAAGCTCTTCACTACTTCAAAAAAAGGTTTTGGGCATTTTCTGCCTTTATTAGCCAAGAGAGACAGGAAAGGCAGGGATGACATACTGTAAAGGGCCTGGGCTGTATTCGAACCCAGGCCGCTGCAGTAAGCACTCAGCCTTATGTGGTACATGCTTTACCAGGTGAGCCTATGGGGCGACCCATGAATTTTATCATTTTGAATTAAAAAAAAAAGGAAGACTAGGCAAATTGAGAACTCTTAGAGTGCACACCTCTCCTGTACCTCCTGTGTGCTCCTCCTGTTGCTGTGCCTTTGACTTGCTTTGTAGGATAAATATCAATTCTCCCTCACTGTAATTGTGAATTCTGTTTAGTAAGATTTGAATAAGAGCTGTGCTGGAACTATGGCTGGAAGCATGGAGACTTAACTCTGCTCACCTCCCTGCCCCCTTCCTCCAGCGTCCTGCACTCACACCAGCAGCAAGCTTGTTTTTGAAAATGACCGAGGTGATAGGCATTATATGTATATATGTGTATATATATAATGCAACAAATGTCTTAAATAGTGTGCCGTTGGAACAGTTTTGTGTTTGTAGGTGAAATATTTAGAAATGTACGTTATTGGCCACTGTCGTCTTAACAACCAGGAAATGAAACTTGCATGATTCAATTTAGCAATCTATGCACCAAAACATTTTTTTCAGTTGTTGAGACTTGCCTGTGTGTTTCTGTGTGCCACTCACTTGACGGGTGTAATTCAGCTCTTTTGTGCATACACATTTAAACAATGGTGTGTCAATTAGTCACTTAAAGGACTTTTAGTGTCATAGGCTGCATCCCTATGCATGGTATGGCAAAAAGAAAAATTGACAAAAAAAAAAGTCAAATATTTAATATAATCCCCTGAACTATTTTTTTAATGCTAATTTGAGTTGGATAAACTACTTTATTCATAAAAGAAAGGATAAATAGCAGTGGAATAAAATGAGAAATTTCTTTCAGCTTTTCCTTTTAGGAGTCACCACAGCGGCTCATCCGTATCTCTTCCTGTCATCTGCATCTTCCTTTGTCACGCCAGCCACCTGCATGTCCTCCCTCACCACATCCATAAACCTCCTCTTTTCCTTTTGCTTGGCAGCTCCTTAATCAGCATTCTTCTCCCAACATACCCAGCATCTCTCCTCCATACATGTCTAAACCACCTCAATCTCACCTCTCTTGCTTTGTCGCCAAACCATCCAACCTGAGCTGTCTCTCTAATATACTCGTTCCTAATCCTGTCCTTCTTTGTCATTCCCAATGAAAATCTTAGCATCTTCAACTCTGCCAGCTCCGGTCTTTTGGTCAATGCCATTGTCTCCAAACCATACAACATAGCTGGTCTCACAACCATCTTGTAAACCTTCCCTTTCAATGTTGCTGGTACCCTTCTGTCGCAAATCACTCTTGGCACTCCTTTCCACCCACTCCACCCTGCCTGCACTCTTTTCTTCACCTCTCTTCCACACTCCCCGTTACTTTGAACAGCTGACCCCAAGTATTTAAACTCATATACCTTCACCCCCTCTACTCTTTGCATCCTCACCATTCCGCTGTCCTCCCTATCATTCATGCATATGTAGTCTGCCTTGCTCCTACTGACTTTCATTCCTCTTCTTTACAGTGCATCCCTCCACCTCTCCACAACCTGTTCTCTACTCTCACTACACATCTCAACGTCATCTATGAACATCATAGTCCACAGAGACTCCTGCCTGATCTCATCTGTCAACCTGTCCATCACCATTGCAAACAACCAAGGGCTCATAGCTGATCCTTGATATAATCCCACCTCCACCTTGAACCCATCTGTCACTCCTACTACACACCTCACCACTGCCACACTGCACTCATCCATATCCTGCACCACTCCTACATACTTCTCTGCAACTCCCGACTTCCTCATACAATACCATACCTCCTCTCTCTGCACCCTGTCATATGCTTTCTCTAAATCCACAAAGACACAATGTAACTTCTTCTGGTCTTCTCTATACTTCTCCATCAACATTCTCAAAGCAAACATCGCATCTGTGGTGCTCTTTCGTGGCATGAAACCATATTGCTGCTCGCTAATCGTCACCTCTCCTCTTAACCTAGCTTCTATTACTCTTTCCCATATTGTCATGCTGTGGCTGATCAATTGTATACCTCTGTAGTTGTGACAGCTCCACACATCACCCTTATTCTTGAAAATTGGTACTGGTATGCTTCTTCCCCACTCTTCAGGCATCCTCTCACTTTCCAAGATTGTGTTAAACAATCTAGTTAAAAACTGCACTGCCATCTCTCCTAAACTTCTCCATGCCTCCACAGGTATGTTATCTACACCAACTGCCTTTCCACTCGTCATCCTCTTCATAGCTGCCCTCACTTTCTACTTGCTAATCCACCATACTTCCTGATTCACTATCCTCACATCATCCAACCTTCTCTAATGGAATATAAAGAGAATGTAATCACATTATCAATTGTTTCTTAGTCTTAACTTGCCCATCTTTCTTGTGGGTGTCAAAGCATTGACATATGATATGGACAAGTAGGTCTAAATTCATGGTATTAATCTTGGGGATTTATTCACTTAAACAGGTGGAAACACACCTTAAGCCATATGTTTGTTTTTTGTTTTTTTTTCCGGTGACATTTAAAAATGTTCACTTGAAAATTATTTGACAGCTGGATGAAAACATGAGGAGTGAAAGTCATCATATCATCTATCAGTTTGGTAAAACTCTGCCCCTTCCCATGCCAGGGGGAGAAGACAGTGTAGAAAACAGCAGGCGTCACAGGACTGCCACCTTCATACCCTGCAGCAATACGAATATATAACCACTTGGCAACATATGTCAAAACAACACCTGTGATAAATCTTAAGGGAGGCAGCAGATAGCACGTAGAAACTGTTAAAAGTATAACACAACTGAACTGACTTTTGTTTGTGAGCCTGTAGCATTTAATTCTATCAATGCAGACCACATTAATATTATTCACCCAGGACTGTAATGTGCAGTTCAGGTTTACACATACAGGAAACATGTTGTGTGTGTATGTGTGCTTGTTTGCACATCACAGAAAGGTGAATAGCTTCATCTGGACACAACGTTTATTGACAGAAATGTTTCATCACTCATCTAAGTGACCTCTTCAGTCTCAACTGACTGCAGGTATCCCCAACCTTATAAACAATACAGTGGCATAACAACTGAAAACAACAATTAGTTTCATATGCAAATTGCCATCACCATTAACTAGAGTTACAGTGGCATATGCTTAGAGATGAGTGATGAGACGTTTCTCTCAATAAACGTTGTGTCCAGATGAACCGATCCAACTTTCTGTGATTTCCTTACCTGGATTATTGAGCATGCATGAAGACATTTTGTTCACACATGTTTTCTTTAAGTACACATATGTATGTGTCTCCTGCAACCCAGCCACTGAGGATGCACAAGCCAGTGCATCCTTAGTGCCGGTCCCAAGCCCGGACAAATGGGGAGGGTTGCGTCAGGAAGGGCATCCGGCGTAAAATCTTTGCCAAATCAAATATGCGGATCATAAATAAGACTTACATACCGGATCGGTCGAGGCCCGGGTTACCAACGACCGCCACCGGTACTGTTAACCAGCAGGGTGTCGGTGGAAACTATGCTACTGTTGGGCGAAGGAGAAGGAGAGGGGGAAAGCATGTCCAGAGGCAGCTAGAGATGAGGAAGGGTAGGCATGTGGAGGTGAGAGTTGGAACTTTGAATGTTGGCACTATGACTGGTAAAGGGAGAGAGCTGGCTGACATGATGGAAAGAAGAAAGGTAGGCATACTGTGTGTGCAAGAGACCAGGTGGAAGGGGAGTAAGGCCAGGAGTATCGGAGGTGGGTTCAAACTCTTCTACCATGGTGTGAATGGGAGGAGTAATGGGGTAGGGGTCATTCTGAAGGAAGAGTATGTCAAGAGTGTGCTGGAGGTGAAGAGAGTGTCAGACAGAGTGATGAGTATGAAGCTGGAAATTGAAGGTTTATTGCTGAATGTTATCAGCGCATATGCCCTGCAAGTTGGGTGTGAGATGGATGAAAAAGAAGAATTCTGGAGTGAGTTGGACGACATGGTGGAGAGGGTACCCAAGGAGGAGAGAGTGGTGATTGGAGCGGACTTCAATGGACATGTTGGTGAAGGGAACAGAGGTGATGAGGAGGTGATGGGAAGGTATGGAGTCAAGAAGAGAAATGTGGAAGGACAGATGGTGGTCGATTTTGCGAAAAGGATGGAAATGGCTGTGGTGAATACATATTTCAAGAAGAGGGAGGAACACAGGGTGACGTACAAGAGTGGAGGAAAGTGCATACAGGTGGACTATATCTTATGTAGAAGGCGCCATCTAAAAGGGATTGGAGACTGCAAGGTGGTGACAGGGGAGAACGTAGCTAGGCAGCATCGGATGGTGGTCTGTAGGATGACTTTGGAGACCAAGAAGAGGAAGCGAGGGAAGACACAGCCGAAGATCAAATGGTGGAAATTGAAGAAGGAAGACTGTTGTGTGGAGTTCAGGCAGGAGTTAAGACAGGCACTGGGTGGTAGTGAAGAGTTGCCAGATGGCTGGACAACCACTGCAGAAATAGTGAGGGAGACAGCTAGGAAGGTACTTGGTGTGTCATCAGGACAGAGGAAGGAAGACAAGAAGACTTGGTGGTGGAATGAGGAAGTACAGCAAATTATACAGAGGAAAAGGTTGGCAAAGAAGAAGTGGGATAGTAAGAGAGATGAAGAAAGTAGACAGAAGTACAAGGAGATGCAGCGTAAAGCAAAGAGAGAGGTGGCAAAGGCAAAGGAAAAGGCGTATGGTGAGTTGTATGACAGGTTAGACACTAAGGAAGGAGAAAAGGACTTGTACCGATTGGCTAGACAGAGGGACCAAGCTGCAAAGGATGTGCAGCAAGTTAGGGTGATCAAGGATAGAGATGGAAATGTGCTGACAAGCGAGGAGAGTGTGCTAAGAAGGTGGAAGGAGTACTTTGAGGGGCTGATGAATGAAGAAAATGAGAGAGAGAGAAGGTTGGATGATGTAGGGATAGTGAATCAGGAAGTTCAGTGGATTAACAAGGAGGAAGTGAGGGCAGCTATGAAGAGGATGAAGAGTGGAAAGGCAGTTGGTCCTGATGACATACCTGTGGAGGCATGGAGATGTTTAGGAGAGATGGCAGTGGAGTTTTTAACTAGATTGTTTAACACAATCCTGGAAAGTGAGAGGATGCCTGAGGAGTGAAGAAGAAGCATACTGGTACCGATTTTCAAGAACAAGGGCGATGTGCAGAACTGTAACAACTACAGAGGTATAAAGTTGATCAGCCACAGCATGAAGATTTGGGAAAGAGTAATAGAAGCTAGGTTAAGAGGAGAGGTGATGATCAGCGAGCAGCAGTATGGTTTCATGCCACGAAAGAGCACCACAGATGCGATGTTTGCTTTGAGAATGTTGTTTGAGAAGTATAGAGAAGGCCAGAAAGAGTTGCATTGTGTCTTCGTAGATTTAGAGAAAGCTTATGACAGAGTGCAGAGAGAGGAGGTGTGGTATTGTATGAGGAAGTCAGGAGTTGCAGAGAAGTATGTAGGAGTGGTGCAGGATACGTATGAGGGAAGTGTGACAATGGTGGTGTGTGCGGTTGGAATGACAGATGGGTTCAAGGTGGAGGTGGGATTACATCAAGGATCGGCTCTGAGCCCTTTCTTGTTTGCAATGGTGATGGACAGGTTGACGGACAAGATCAGGCAGGAGTCTCCATGGACGATGATGTTCGCGGATGACATTGTGATCTGTAGCGAGAGTAGGGTGCAGGTTGAGGAGAGCCTGGAGAGGTGGAGGTATGCACTGGAGAGAAGAGGAATGAAAGTCAGTAGGAGCAAGACGGAATACTTATGCGTGAATGAGAGAGAGGACAGTGGAATGGTCAGGATGCAAGGAGTGGAGGTGACAAAGGCATTTGAGTTTAAATACTTGGGGTCAACTGTCCAAAGTAACGGGGAGTGCAGTAGAGAGGGGAAAAAGAGAGTGCAGGCAGGGTGGAGTGGGTGGAGAAGAGTGGCAGGAGTGATTTGTGACAGAAGGGTACCAGCAAGAGTTAAAGGGAAAGTTTACAAGATGGTTGTGAGACCAGCTATGTTATATGGTTTGGAGACAGTGACACTGACGAAAAGACAGGAGGCGGAGATGGAGGTGGCAGAGTTGAAGATGCTAAGATTTTCACTGGGAGTCACGAAGAAGGACAGGATTAGGAATGATTATATTAGAGGGACCGCTCAGGTTGGATGGTTTGGAGACAAAGCAAGAGAGGCAAGATTGAGATGGTTTGGACATGTGTGGAGGAGAGATGCTGAGTATATTGGGAGAAGGATGCTGAATATGGAGCTGCCAGGGAGGAGGAGAAGAGGAAGGCCAAAGAGGAGGTTTATGGATGTGGTGAGGGAAGACATGCAGATGGCTGGTGTGACAGAGGAAGACGCAGAAGACAGGAAGAAATGGAAACGGATGATCCTAACGGGAGCAGACGAAAGTAGTAGTAGTAGTAGATGTATGTGTCTCCTGCATGTCTGCATATGTATGGCTGGGTCTGTGTGTGTATATCAGTGTGCGTGTGCTTATCAGTGCATGCATCCTATGAATTTGTGGGTATGCTTGTGCTATTGCACAGGAAGAACTGTCGTGGTTCTTGCTGTCTAAATGGTCACACAAACAGCAGTTCACTAACTGTGCTGAAAAGAAAACAGAATGAGCAAAGCTTTTTCACCCACTAATGAGCAAAGCAGCATGACATGTTTTGTAAAAGCTTCACCTAAAATGGAGTTATTTTTGCTTTCCTCAAATGTCACCAGGTACTAATGCAGTGCCAATATTTTTACATCAATAACCTGTCTTGACTGCTACTACTACTTTTGCCTGCTACCGTTAGGGGTCGCCACAGCAGATTATGTTTCCATCGCTTCATGTCCTCTGCATCTTCCTCTGTCATGCCAGCCACCTGCATGTCCTCTCACTACATCCATAAACCTCCTCTTTGGCCTTCCGCTTTTCCTCTTCCCTGGCAGCTCCATATTTAGCATCGTTCTCCCTATATACCCAGCATCTCTCCTCCACACATGTCCGAGGCATCTCAATCTTGCCTCTCTTGCTTTGTCTCCAAACTGTCCAACCTGAGCTGTCTCTCTAATATACTCATTCCTAATCCTGTCCTTCTTCGCCACTCCCAATGAAAATCTTAGTATCTTCAACTCTGCCACCTCCAGCTCTGCCTCCTGTCTTTTCATTAGTGCCACCATCTCCAAACCATACAACATAGCACTACCATCTTGTAAACCTTCCCTTTAACTCTTGCTGGTACCTTTCTGTCACAAATCACTGCTGATACTCTCCTCTACCCACTCCACTCTGCCTGCACTGTCTTCTTCACCTCTCTTTCACACTCCCCGTTACTTTGAACAGTTGACCCCAAGAATCTAAACTCATCCACCTTCACCACCTCTACTCCTTGCATCCTCCCCATTCCACTGTCCTCCCTCTCATTCCCGCAAATGTATTCCATCTTGCTCCTATTGACTTTCATTCCTCTTCTCCCCAGTGCATACCTCTACTTCTCCAGGCTCTCCTCAACCTGCACCCTACTCTTGCTACAGATCACAATGTCATCCGCAAACATCATAGTCCACAGAGACTCCTGCCTGATCTCATCCGTCAACGTGTCCATCACCATTGCAAACAAGAAAGGCCTAAGAGCCGACCTTTGATGTAATCCCACCTCCACCTTGAACCCATCTGTCACTCTAACCAAACACCTCACCACTGTCACACTGCCCCCATCCATATCCTGCACCACTCTTACATACTTCTCTGCCACTCCTGACTTCCTTACACAATACCACACCTCCTCTCTCTGCACCTGTCATATGCTTTCTCTAAATCCACAAAGACACAATGTAACACCTTCTGGCCTTCTCTATACTTCTCCATCAACATTCTCAAAGTAAACATCACATCTGCAGTGCTCTTTTGTGGCATAAACCACACTGCTGCCCGCTGACTGTCACCTCTCCTCTTAACTTAGCTTATATTACTCTTTCCCATATCTTCATGCTGTGGCTGATCAACTTTATACCTCTGTAGTTGCTAAACATTCTGCACATTGTCATTCTTTATGAAAAAAAAAATGGAACCAAGTCACTGAGGATGCACAATCCAGTGCATTCTTAGTGCCAGTCCCAAACCTGGATAAAGGGGGGGGTTGTGTCAGGTAGGGCAAAAACCTTTGCCAAATCAAATATGCGGATCATAAATCAGAATTCCAATAGCATGTTTTGACTATTTGCTTTTGTCAGATAAATCCAACCATTTTGTATATACTGTACTGTACACTGTACAAAAACTGGTACACTCTGTCATGTCCATCTACCTCAGGCATGTATGTAAGTAACCGGCTAACATCTATTTCAGCATCTCTGATATATTCTCTGCACCACTGCACTTTACCGCCTCTTATTTTGCCTGTGTAAATCAATCTTTGTGTATATATATCTGAAGATTGCTGTTGTTATTCTATGTTACGTACATTGAGAGAGCCACAAAACCTGAGTCAAATTCCATGCATGTGCAAACCTACCAATAAACCAATAAACAAGATTCTCATCCAAAAAAAAACAAAAAAACAAAAACAAAAACAAAAAAACAAAACTGAAGTTCAAACTAAAACTGGTTTTAGTCACACATGTTCTCTGATTTGCCAGTTTCTAGTTTAAGTAAACTGGAACATGAACAAGCACAAAATTAAAATTAAAGGCTGTGTGAGTTTATGACTTCAACATTTATGCCTCAGTGTTGTTCAAATATTAGATCTTTAAACATGATCAAGACCCCAAACAAAGGTGTGAAAACATAATCAGGAGCATTTCTGTCCATGGGTTCTGTTTGGAGCTTAGTTATTCAATGTATCCATGTGTTAATTTTCATTGTAAAACTTTGTTCTTCTCCAGTAGTCCCATTTGTTTCTAAGCCCATTCCTACACCTCACTGTTGAAAAATAAGCTTGGACATGGAAATACACCTGTGAAAATGATACACATAGCAGCTCATTTATATTTTTATCACAAAGTAATCATTTTGACTTTACTGTCAGTAACAACGCAAGTATCTACCTATATCTGTAAGACGGAAAATGAAACACTTTAAAAATGTAAGTTGAAATTTGAATGAAATTTGATGTTGTCTCATATGACATGAAGCTGTAAGACATATGTTGAAAAACATCCTGAAAAACTCCAGAATGGAAAATTACCATACTGCACCAGTACAGGTACACTGTGTAACATGATATATGTACTGAAACTAGAAAATAAATCCTGTAACAAAAGGGATAAAACCTTTCAAACAGAGCAACCAGAATTAAACTAAGGAATGAGTAAAGATGTTCTATTCCACAAGGAATTTCACAATAGTTATGTTACTAACATGTTTCCTTTTTGCTATGTGGGCTATGTGTGTGTGTGTTTGTTTGTTTGTATCTATGTTGGATGGGAGTTTGCCTTTTTTGCACCCGTATGGAAAACACCACGATTCACAAAAACAAAGAGGGACGTTTAGTAATGGCCTCCCAGATGAGTTTTGCTCACTGTATTGTTTGTGTGTCATACAATATCTAGATGTTATTTGTTATAAACAAGTCTAAAAATACAATTTTATAAAACTTTAGATTGCATAGGTTAATGTACTGTACAGTGAGAACAACTGATCTAAAGAAAAATAAAGTTGTACTCTTGCCTGTGCTAAAATGCATTTTCACACATCATAGCGCCAGTGATTGGAGACGATGGGAAGAGGGGCTGAGGCAGTGTTTGAGGTGATTTTGGGGAGCTGGCATTAGGTACGCAATGTTGAGCTTATTTGGATTATGCAAGCTTAAGCAGCTGCTGTAAGTCGAGAAAGTAAGTGAAAGATTTTAGAGGTATGCAATTAGTGAGGGATTTATTTTTAAAGAGTGGGTGTGTTTAGCTTGAAAACAAGGAGAAGGAAGAAGACTCGTGTCATAAATTCACAACTAGAGAACAGGTGGATTCATGTCAGACATAATTACAGCTTTCACTAGTGACAGTATGGGAGGCAGGAGAGGCTGTAAATCTACTAGAATAGAGTCATCCTTGGAAAAAAGAGAAGATGGTCCTGCTTTATGTTAGCTAGGGAAAACCTATGAAGAACATTAGAGGAGAGGAGAGGAGAGGAGAGGAGAAGAGAAGAGAAGAGAAGAGAAGAGAAGAGAAGAGAAGAGAAGAGAAGAGAAGAGAAGAGAAGAGAAGAGAAGAGAAGAGAAGAGAAGAGAAGAGAAGAGAAGAGAAGAGAAGAGAAGAGAAGAGAAGAGAAGAGAAGAGAAGAGAAGAGAAGAGAAGAGAAGAGAGAAGAGTAGACCAACTATTTAAGATGGGACACTACTCTCTTGCCATGGAGCACAATCACCTCTTGGTTTCTTTGAGGTTCCTAGAACTTTAAGATTTATTCAACCCAATGGCCCTTTTCAACAGTAAAATGTAATCCGGAACTTTCCACATCTGAAACTTTGCAGAACTTGTGTAAGTCCTGAGATTAATTCTTGTTTGGACACACGTCATTAAAAATCTATTGCTACTCGGGTATGTCATGAGACACTCTACACCAGACACAACATCAGCAAACAATGGAAGGGGTTGCAGCGGTAATCCTGTTCTTTAAAATTCACTCCTATAAGAACATGAGATATAAAATGATATGCCGCCAGAGATGGGAGTAATTCCAAAAAAAAGATGAAAAAGTTCAACAAAAGGAGAGCTGAACTGAGAAATCGACTTGTAGAAGATTTAGGAGCAAACAACACCATGCATGAGACTTGATGAATCATGACTGACAGCAGTGTTAGCTCCACCAAAGCATTCCTGGAACTCAGATTTAGTGACACCTCCTGACCAAGGCAAAAATTAGATTCCACAAACTCACACTGTGATAAATTCAGATAATGGAAAAATGCCAAATGTTGATCCTGGAATTGCTTGTTTGATTCATTTAAAGTTAAAGACCATAACTCATTCACTCATTCAATTATGAGAGCTCCTTCTTGTCAGAGGAAATAGGCTCAACTGTACACATACAAAGCCCTGAAATGACTGTTATTCCTTTATCATTCAAACTGATGGTTATGTAAGTGGCATTCCTTTACAATCATCACATGTAGTCTCTAAATTCATACCTCAAATTCTACATGTCTCCTTTTTTTTTCTTTTTTTGCTCCAAGTGAGTTGCTTTAAGCTAAAAATCAATATAACATCATAAATAAGAGTGCCGACTCTTCATTTCCTGGCTAATGTTCACAGATTCTAATTGGGTTGCCTTTACTGACAGAATAACTGAAAAATAAGTGAATAAAAAATAAATATGCCAAAAATTGAGTTTTATCTCCATTTAATATCATGTCATGTAAAAAAAAAAAAGAGTCTTCTGGTGGTGGGGGGGGGGGGGCGAGAGAGAAAGAGATGTAGAGAGAAGGAAAGAGATAAAGACACGGAGAGGGGATTGAGATTGAGAGGGAATTGGACTAGGAGGAGGTTGACCCTATTTTCCCATGGTGCTGTTCTCCTTTCTTGCAAGGTGTCTAAATGGAACTGGTTTTGCCCATGGACCAGATGGATACACAGAGCAAATTCATGGAATCCGTCACTTACCAATCACTTTAACAAAGTAGGCGTCTGCTTCAAAGTTGTTTTTCAAAGCGTGGATTATCAAGTCATTTTTGCCCTCCAACTGGCTGACAACCAGCATGTCTAATATGCCCTGTAAATGACACAGATAAGGGACAATGAGACCACAGTCTGTGTTTGTGTGTGTTAGAGATTCTTCTGATCTTCATTTTCATTCTTCTAATAGACTAAGGGCCTGATCCAGCCTTATCATATCACATCTATATGGTTCTCTTTCTTTTTCTCTCCTCATTATCTTTCCTCCAACCTCCCTCTGTCTGGGTGTCTCTGGGAAATAAGAGTGTGAGACACAGAGAGAGAGGGAGAAAGCGAGAGAGAGATAATAATAGATGGACATACAGACACATAGACAGACAGGGAGCTAGAAAGAGACTAATAGAGACAGAGAGATGGGGGGCTGACATTAGAGGAAGCAATTTTAACAGACAAAACAAGCATCCTAACTGTTGTGTACCTCCAGTTGTCACAAACTGGAGGATGGACAACCAGGAGATATTAACAAAAGATGTTGGTGTGTTTGTGTTGATGTGGTAGATGGCTGTTAGAGGGACAGGAAGAAGACATTGCACAGAATGTTACTCTGGTTTGCCAGGGACCAGGGTTGGATTGGTTGGCAGTTAACCCTAACCATAGCCTGGGATGACACTCTGACCTAGCTAAGAGGGGAGGGAGGGAGAGGGGGAGGGGGAGAGAGAGAAAGCAAGAGAGAGAGAGAGAGCGATAAAGAGAAACACTGATATAAAGGCAGGAAAAAAGTAGAGTAAAAACACACAAAACTTTGAATTTAGCATTTACTAGACAAGAACTCATAGAAAGACAGGAAAAACAGGGTGAAGTGATGGATATACATAGCAATAGTGCTGTGACTGTATTCGAACCTGTGACGACGGGATTCAGCCTGAGCCTACATAGTAAGTGCCTGAACGACCAGGTCATTGCCACAACATGCTCTTTGCCCTTGGTTATTTGGTTACATTCGGGACCTTGATTTGTTTTTGTTGGATGAAGATTAAAAACTTGAACTGATGTTAAGCACAGCAGTAATCACTGTAAAGCTTGAGAAAGATGGAGAAGTAAAATGGAACTTGCACTTTCTGATCAACACAGGTGCCTTTTAAGTGTATGAACCGAGCACCCTTTTGACACCTACATACACTCACCGGCCACTTTATTAGGCACATCTGTCCAACTGCTCGTTAACGCAAATTTCTAATCAGCCAATCACATGGCAGCAACTCAATGCATTTAGGCATGTAGACATGGTCAAGACGATCTGCTGCAGTTCAAACCGAGCATCAGAATGGGGAAGAAAGGTGATTTAAGTGACTTTGAACGTGGCATGGTTGTTGGTGCCAGACGGGCTGGTCTGAGTATTTCAGAAACTGCTGATCTACTGGGATTTTCACGCACAACCATCTCTAGGGTTTACAGAGAATGGTCCGAAAAAGAGAAAATATCCAGTGAGCGGCAGTTCTGTGGGCGAAAATGCCTTGTTGATGCCAGAGGTCAGAGGAGAATGGCCAGACTGGTTTGAGCTGATAGAAAGGCAACAGTAACTTAAATAACCACTCATTACAACCGAGGTATGCAGAAGAGCCTCTGTGAACGCACAACACGTCGAACCTTGAGGCAGATGGGCTACAGCAGCAGAAGACCACACCGGGTGCCACTCCTGTCAGCTAAGAACAGGAAACTGAGGCTACAATTCACACAGGCTCACCAAAATTGGACAACAGAAGATTGGAAAAACGTTGCCTGGTCTGATGAGTCTCGATTTCTGCTGCGACATTCGGATGGTAAGGTCAGAATTTGGCGTCAACAACATGAAAGCATGGATCTATCCTGCCTTGTATCAATGGTTCAGGCTGGTGGTGGTGCTATAATGGTGTGGGGGATATTTTCTTGGCACACTTTGGGCCCCTTAGTACCAATTGAGCATCGTGTCAACGCCACAGCCTACCTGAGTATTGTTGCTGACCATGTCCATCCCTTTATGACCACAGTGTTCCCATCTTCTGATGGCTACTTCAAACAGGATAACGCGCCATGTCATAAAGCTCGAATCATCTCAGACTGGTTTCTTAAACATGACAATGAGTTCACTGTACTCAAATGGCCTCCACAGTCACCAGATCTCAATCCAATAGAGCACCTTTGGGATGTGGTGGACTGGGAGATTCGCATCATGGATGTGCAGCCGACAAATCTGCAGCATCTGCGTGATGCTATCATGTCAATATGGACCAAACTCTCTGAGGAATGTTTCCAGTACCTTGTTGAATCTATGCCACGAAGGATTAAGGCAGTTCTGAGGGCAAAAGGGGGTCCAACCCAGTACTAGCAAGGTGTACCTAATAAAGTGGCCAGTGAGTGTAGATGATAATGAAGATAAACGAACCCAAAATCAAAAGTCAGACATGGTCAAGCGTAAGGAAACATACAGATGGAAAGAGTAAGGCACAGACAAACAGACAGAAAAGACATTGAGAGAGAGAGAGAGAATGGAGAGAGAGAGAGAGAATGCAAATGAGTGACAAAGAAACAGGAATTGAGACAGAGAAGACATAGAGACAGAATATATGACAGTAATAGAAAGTCATGTGGAGAGAAATGCAAAGAATGAGAGATACAAAGTGAGACAGTCAAGTTGAGGTCATGCTGTCCCCCAGCCAGTGAGAACAGAACTATTTCATGCCAGATAACCCCTCTTTTCCAGGTTGCTGACCGGACCTGCAAAGGTACAGTCTAAACTTGCACTACAGGGCATCAGTTCTCAAAACCACCAACGACTGTCTCAATTCCCTGAGCATGGACCAGAGATCTGAATATATGACCTAAAACAAGGGTATAAGTTTGGTTTCAACATTGGTAAGGACATTTTTGAAGACTATCAATGTGTGTACGAGTGCTGCTCCAGATAGTTTTCCATGGTTAAACTAGTTGCAATTGTGAACTGAATTTCAGTGGGTTTTAATGAGAGGTTCTGCCTCCATCTGATTAGCCTTTTATTTTATTGTTTATCCAGCTCTGGTTATCATGTCATTTCTTTTATTAGTTCTTTATCTCTTTTTATAATTATAAATAGTCTTCTCGTTATTCACTTTCTTTATAGAAGCACTTCATTGTATTTGTGTATGAAATGAGCTGCTTACACTTTGACTCTACATAAAAAAAACACCTGTTATCAATTTTCCTCTTTTTCACAGCATTCCACCAAAACGTTACCTACAATAAAATGCTGGTTGATAATGCTAAAACTGTGACATGTTCAAGCAATGAATACAAGTCAGCATAAACTCTAGACTGGAACTCTGAACTTCAAATTAATTGACTAAAGTTAGTTTTATGCAGTGAGACATTAGTTTATGGTGTGATGATGGTATCGTTTAATGAGAATCTTTTAAACTATGACAAATGCCAACCACTTCTAATTCTTTGCTGCATATTTGACTGAAGCTACTGCAGTCACTAGCTATAGGAAGAGAAAGTGATAAAGTCGTCCTGGTTGTGTCCCTTCTTCAGAGAGAAATGGCTTAAATTCGCCATAGGGAACATTTAAAAGAATACACATGTCAGGCTACATTACAATGTTAAAGTAGCGACACCACTTACATTTGATTTGAGCCTATCTTTATTGATTCTGCTGATCTTTACAGACAGAATTAACCTTTTTACAATAATTTCTGTAAAGGTGGGAGTAAAAAACAACTGTCACATAGTTGCTATTAGTGATAGCGATTAGCTTGCTAGATCGTAGCTAGAACTACACATCACGCATACTCTGTTTAATACCGAACCCACCTAATTAATGTGATGTGGCGCTGTTGCTCAATGCTGTAAAAGGTGCATCCATCGTTCTCAGAATAGTGTGAGCAATGCGGTACAAAGCACAGCATATTGTCCATGCATGTAATTAAAGAGAGACTGTATCTGTAGTCCATTTGAAAAATGAAATGTTAACATTTACATTTTTACAAAACTGAACATTTTTGATCATTTTTTTCTTCAATCTCATAGTTCATTGTTTTATATGAAAACAAGAGTCTGTGATTTCAATAACTTTGGTGGTAAGGATTTGTCATCATCTTTTTAAATGTTGGTCAAAGGAGAAACAAATGAAGATTCCTCCCTCTCCACCTTAAGCTGATGTGTAGTGAGCATTTTGGCGCAAAATGGCTGCCATGCATCACCCAGATGGGTGCTACACATTTGTGGTGGTTGAAGTGAGTTACCCCCTTCAATGTGAAGCACTTTGGGTGTCTAGAAAAGAGCTATATAAATGTAATGATTATTATTATTATTATTATTTTCAGGTAGAAACATAACCACTAGAAGGCGTGTGTTTTCATTTTCCCTGTGTATTGGAGACAATGCCACAGACCCTGGGTTGCCAGTAGGGATGCACCGATACCACTTTTTCACTAAAAATACCGATTTCAAGTACCAGTCTTTAAGTATTGGCCAATACTGAGTACTGATCTGATCCATTACTTTTGCTAGACTTAGTCCATTAGTTTGGGGTCAATGGGCAAAATAAATGTGATAGAATCTGTTTTTTTCTTTTTTTTCACCATTAAAGAAATACAGGCTTCCATGTGCCAAAGATGTAGAAAATCAAGCCATTTTGCTTTATTTCTGACATAACACTCATGGCGTTTGATATCGGGATTTAGTCTTGGGTAAAATCTCTGATATCAATACTCAATTTTAGCCTGGTATCGGCCCAATTTCCGATGCCAATATTGGTGTCAGTGCAACCCTGGTTGTCAGGCCATATATCAGGTCTTGCCCACCCTCTCTCTCCCTTTCTTTCAAATTATCCCAAATTCATGCGAAATCCCCGAACCTGGGAACTCTGTGTAGACCTAATACAGAGAAATGGGAGCAGGTGTGGAGTTAAAATGTCAAAAGTCATTAGATCGCTACAAACGTTGGCTATGCCATCAGTAATGACAGTAATTCCATAACATTGGTAGGGACATGTCCCTACTGTCCATACCCAAATCTAAGGCTATGCCCTAAAATAATGTTAGCAAAGCAAAGTGACTGTTAAATTAATTCCAATTTTGACAATTACAAAGGTACAGCACATATATTGAAAATGTTCTCCTCCCAAGGAGGGTAATGAACCAGAGGGCAGAATAGCCAAATATTGATCATCAAGTTGTAAGTTACCCAAGACAGGTCTGACTAATTCAGGGATTTATATTATTTTTACTTTGGGGCTCAGTGGAGAAAGGCTCTTCAGATATAAACCACTTATCTTCAACAGAAAAATGTAATACACTACATTTGAAATAGGCAGAAGATAAAGTCTTTTGAGTATTGGTTCAATTCCTTTGTTTTGACATTGTGTTAAAACTTTGGTTATATTTTTGGGAACTGATCTCACAATTTAGACTGGTCTTGGACAAAGCAGCCTGGGTGGAAAGAACAGATCTAAACATATCCAAGTAGAGGTGAAAGGGAAAAGAGGGAGAGTTAGGATGGACATGAGACAGCGATCAGGGGTGGACACAGAGAGGACCAAGATTAAAAAAAAAAAGAAAGAAGGTAAAACTAAACAAAACAAAAAAACAAAAAAAATCTACTCACATCTTCATAGATGTCAAAGAATGTTGCCACGACAGCATGGGGAATGGCGCTCATATCTGACTGGTCCCAGTGGATGTGGAACATTCTCCCCGCCCTTTGGCAAATTTTGTCGTTACAGGGCACATTTTCCAACAAAAAGGCCTGCTGACCACTGTGGTTGGACAGAGATAAAAGAAATATCAATACAATGAGAAAGTGGTCAGTCAACAAACTTTGTGTGTTTTTAGTGCTTGGCTGATGGGGAAGACTTAACCTCTGGACAAGCAATGGGCGCCAACACAAGTTCTCAGACAGTGACCTTGAAGATGCTTTTTCACCTGGATAACGTTAGGATAATGGATGGATGGATGGATAACGTTTATGTCAAGGCAGTTCTAACAAGGACCCTCGCTTCACCAACATAATATTGGTTACTTTTACTCTGACCATATCATTCACTCATTCACTGTCAATAGTGCAGCACCAAAAACTACATCTCATGTTTCAGTTATGAACTCATCCTGCCAGTAGAGTATTAAGTATTGGCATCATTAAAACCAAACGGACAAGCAATGCAAGGACGCAGAGTGAAAGAAGGTAAAGAAAAAAAACACAAAGATTTAAAATAAATACAGCCACAGGAGATGCATAACAGGTATATTCAAATGTGAACAAACAACAAATTCATGATGTCATAAATGATGTCATAAAATGGTTTCCAGCTTTGACAGTGATTTGGTCCTGTTCGCTGATATGTACTCTTCCATTCAATATCAAAACACTGGAACACATATTAAACAAGATTCTCTTTTAACTGAGAGCATGAATTTGCTTCAGGCTGGAGCCTGGGGCATCTGCATAAGTACAGCACTCACAGGACACTGCTCTCTGACACCAGCGTACTCAACCCTACTACTAATGAGACACACTTGTATACACTCCCCAGTGCAAGCACAGGCATGCATACCAGTATGCGACACACACATAAATAATAAATAATCAATCAATCAATCAATCAATCAATCAATCAATCAACCAATCAATCAATCAATCATTGCAGGTCAATTTAAGAACATATGGTAACCTTTGATTAAGAGACAAGACAGATTCAAATCTGTGATGTTATGAGTATGTGAAGTGTAACTTCATGTGCTAAGGCAAGGGAATTCCATAAGTAGCCTTCTCTGAAAGGTAAATATAAAGAAAGGTAATGCCAAACTATCTGCACATCAAGGAGAAGGGCAATTGTCTACCCCTCTGGCTAAACAAAACATTTTTTTTTAAACTGGTCACATTAGCATAATTTTAAATATTAGTTAAGGATATTTGTTTCCTGAATCTCATTTGGATTCTCCCCACCGTTGGTTTTCTATATTTTGTGTCTTTTCCTATCTCTTCCACAACACTTTGATTCTCTGAGGCGATTGCAATTCACCTTCCTTGTCTGCAGAGACAGCTCCATGTGCTTGTGCTCAGATCTCCTTGGGACTGGAGACCTGAAAAAATTGTCTAAAAATAGATAAGTCGTGAAAGACACTCATTCTTTTCTCTCCCCCTTCCCAAGTATGAATACCTTGGGCATAGAAGGGAGAGTTTATGGTGGGTATGGACCACCTGCAAAGAGGCTGATGGGTGGGCACCTCAGAAGATTTTGGTTGTGTGATTGTGCATGCATATGTGAGAGAGATTGGGAAAAGATTGCAAGAGAGACAAAAAGATGAAGCATGAGAGAAAGACAAACGAAAAATACCAGAAAATCTGTGCATACCAGTCTTTGCATTTCTCTGAATGCAAGCTGATTTTATAATAGTGTCTTTGACTGGGGGAGATGAAGGAACACACAATGTGTAATGTGTGTAAAAACAGATGGAGAGGCCAACAGAACGATGAGCATGTTCACAGACAATGCACACCCTTGCCATGTGAAGACAGGCACAGGTATGACAGACAAAGTAACGATGTTTTTTAACCTAGCCAACATAATGCTGATAGATGCTGATTAAATAGTGGCTTGTTTCCTTGCCAACTGTCTGAGTGGTCAAATTGGTACTCAATTGTGCCTCGTGAGCCCCTAAAGCACTCTTTGCTTGGTCTTATGAAAAATGGCTATGGTTGCTTGGCAAACAAATGGTAACTGGAAGCTATTGGAACAGCATCCTTGCCATTTTATTTATTGGTTTTTTTTTTTTGAAGGGACTTTAAAAAAAACGAATAAACAAATGAATGAATAAATAAAAGTTACACCTATAGTGAAAATGCTTTCTTACACTGTTTGTAGGGACAACATATTCCTCTAATTCTGAATACTTACACTTTGCAAGGCCATACAAACAGCTAATTCCTGTTCAGGTTGCGTTACATTGGTAATGCTGATGGGATTTCAGTGACGCTCCATCAGCCTTCATGAACACAGACACAGTGGGGAGTGCCAGTTTTGCAGAGCAGTGCCTTAGCAAAAAAAAAAAAAAACTACACAGTGCATTGCAATACCTATTCTGTCAAAGTTCAGGCATTCGGGAGTGACAAATCCAGGGGATTCAGCTGTCAGCCAGAATTCAGCTGTCACTTCAACAAGCATCTGTATTTAAAACACGGTAAAGAACAGTGTCTGGATTCAATTAAATACCAAAGCCATCACATATTGCTCCCGGCACAGAGATTGAAAATGGTGTCAGAATTGATGACAGTTTCCTCCACAGACATGGTGTGTGTGTGTGTGTGTGTGTGTGTGTGTAGATTAACTGTCTGTGATTACACATGTAAAGGATAAAAAGTCAAAGACCATTCATTCTGTATAATCCATCTTTACTGCATCTGAATTAACCCCTCGCGCTCTCTCTCTCTGACACAAAGCTTGACGTCAACATTACAAATAGCTGTCTGGTCGAGAAGGAACTCTGATTACACTGCCTACTGGTCAAGATACACTGTGAATTTTGAGCAGTGATTGGTTGGTTACCCAGCAGATGATTATGCCTCCCATATCAGTCCAGCTTCAGGATCAATGTGCTGCAATCTCCAAGAGTGGTCGAGTGTATTTGTGTCTGTGTTCACAGAAAATGTTGTTACATTTAGAGTTCCAGCCTGAACTTCTTAAGATGTTAGACCATTATTCACCAACGAGTTCCCTGTTTCAAAAAGAAACTCTTCTCAATGTTGCAGGGATTTTGATGGAGGCGATAAACTCAAAGCCATAAGATGAATATCAAACACGTGCACATATATATGCACATGCACTTTTGCTAAAGACAATACAAGATTCCCTTCACTACATTGTTTTTTAAAAAAAATGTAATCCAGTCTCACAGACAAACTATCCACGTACAACTTACTTGAATTTCCCAAAATATGTTGATTGCAAATTCTGTAATGCGCAAACGATGCATGTGAACAACATATCAAATGTTTAGTAGTATGTGACTGCTGTTAGAGGCAGGTGTCAGCATTATATAAAAACAAGTGCAAGCCCACACTACTTGTAACCTCAACTGCAACTGTCAGTATAGTTAAAATGGCAAATGTCCATCTGATCTCGGTGACTGTTCATTCAATGACGCTCAACTGAAAACAAGCGGCCCACGACACCAAAATGCAGCAAATCACGTGGCTCTGTTGACCAATTGTAGGCAAGAGAAATACCCTGCAGGAAACAGAAATAAACTCAACAGACACACAGTGTACACAGATGATTAACGATTGGTCTCCCAGATCCTTATCCTAACCTTAACCACACCAAACCTATACCTAATCCTACCCATTGCTATCTTAATACCTAAATGTCTTGTTTTTTTAATTTTTTATTTATTTCTCCCTTTTTCTCCCCAATTGTACCCAGCCAATTCCTCCACTCTTCCGAGCAGTCCTGGTCCCTGCTCCACCCCCTCTGCCGATCTAGGGAGGGCTGCAGACTACCACATGCCTCCTCCGATAGATGTGGAGTCACCAGCCGCTTCTTTTCACCTGACAGTGAGGAAATTCGCTAGGGGGACGTAGCGTGTGGGAGGATCACGCTATTCCCATCAGTTCCCCCTCCTCCCCTGAACAGGCACCTCAACTGACCAGAGGAAGGGCTAGTGCAGCGACCAGGGCACATACCCACATCTGGCTTCCCACTCACAGACACGGCCAATTGTGTCTGTAGGGATGCCCAGCCAAGCCGGAGGCAACCTGGGGATTCGAACTGGCAGCCTCCGCATTGGTAGGCCATGGAATAGACCGCTACGCTACCTGGATGCCCTACTTAATACCTAAAGTTAACCGTCTGTACAGAAGTAGTACTAAACTTTTGACACATTGCTGATGGGGATCGTAGGCATTTCACAAAATTGGGGGCGGGGGTGGGGTCTGTCGCCATCTTACAGTGCTGTGATTGCAACTATTCCCCAATCCTCTGTTACTAGCACACATTGCCATTGTAACTCTGGTCACAGCAATTTGCATATGAAACCAATTTTTGTTTTCGGTCGTTATGCCACTGTATTGTTTATAAGGGTCAGGATACTTGCTGTCAGTTGAAGTCACTTAGATGAGTGATGAAACGTTTCTCTCAATAAACGTTGTGTCCAGATGAACTGATTCAATTTTCTGTGATTTCCTTACCTGGGTTATTGAACATGCATAAAGGCGCCTGTAAAATATAGTTGTACTTGTCTTTGATCAACGTCTAGTTGATCCTGTGCAACTCGTCAACTCTGGAATAGGTGAAACAGCCAATGTTGCAACCACTAAGTTTGACTGTAGGCTTTATGTACTGTTATATGAAGTACTAATGCAGCCATCTCCACATATAAGCCCCATGATTACAATCTGAAAACTTCTAATTTACCTGTAAACAAGACTCTCTTCTGGACAGTGTGTGAGTGAGTGAGAGTGTGTGTGTGTGTGAGAGAGAGAGAGAGAGGGAGAGAGAGAGAGAGAGAGAGAGAGAGAGAGAGAGAGAGAGAGAGAGAGAGAGAAATCGAGAGATTGTGTGCCTCAATGTATATCCTCAACACTCATAGGTGTGTGTTTGCTCTCTGTGTCAGAATATTTTTGCTTGTGTGCATGTGGGTGTGTCATGTGTGTGATAATGTTTGACTTGTGTTTTTTTATGTTTTGTATGCCTATGTGTGCTATATTAGGGGTTTCTTTTCCTCTTGTGATGGGATATGTTATGTTTGTGTGTGTGTGTGTGTGTGTGTGTGTGTGTGTGTGTGTGTGTGTGTGTGTGTATGTGATGTGTTAGGGTGTTTGCATTTTTGTGTCAGGTTTTTATGCTTTTGCATAGTGTTTGCTCGTTTGATAGTGTTTGTGCTTCTTTTATGTGTTCTTGTGGGTGTGCATCAGAGTGTTTACTTTTCTATGTGTCAGGTTTTTTTGTGTGCTTTTTGCATTGTATTTGCCTGTGCGTGTATGTCACACTGACTGTGTGTGCATCAGGATGTTGGTGCTTTAGTGTGTACAAGTGTGTGTCCTGGGAGTGTTTCATTATTGGCCTATCTCTCCCAGCATCTACTCTAATTGGCCTCCAGAGGAACACTGGGGTGGTATGGGGCAGAACCATGACCCTTTCCAACTCTTTCTACCCTGCACAGCTCTGGTCCTGAGAGGCCACTGAGTGACCTTGGACCTGTCCACCTTCCTTCTCCATCCCTCAACATTTCTATCTATCCATCCATCCACCCACCCATCATCCCTCCATCGTGGTGTCAGGCTTTGCTGGCCCTGTCATTCTCCCTGGATTTCTTCATCCTTATCTCCTCTTTTGATATATTTTTCTCTACTTCCCTAGACTTACTCTGCCCCATACGACTGGGACCTGTTTCCAAGTGAATTCATTTAAATCGTTTTATTTATTTCCTCTGAGTTGGTGCAGTGCTGGGAATTATGACGCCTTGTAGAAGGTTCCCTCTCAAGATTTCGATTTGGAAGAAAGCACATATAAACACATCCATATTTAGTTTAGAAATAATGCTTATTAATTTCATCAATTATACATATTGAGAGGAAAATAAAATAATTATGTGTGACAGATTGCCCAGCATTGCTGTAGCGTTACATTTCTGTTGTTTATCGGCACCAACTTATGACACAAGATGTAATGGTGCCATAAGATTGTCCAAGTGGTGGCTGCCACCATGAGCACATCATAAACAACCTGGTTTGGGTCACACAGAGAGGCTCATACCAGTTTGAAGTGGCCCAGTTTTTTTTTACATCAGTTTGAAAATGGTGGGAAGTCTGAATGTACTAGCACTGTAGTGCCCGAATTGTACTACTGTGCTGTGGTTAATGATACAGTAGCTTTTTACCTGTACACGCCACATCTGTTAAAAATGCTAGGAAAGCAAAGTCTATGAGGCTTCAACAAGCTGTGTGTGGCTATTCGCTTGTACATGTTGGCCACCTCATGCTCTCCTTAGTAGTTACAAAATCAGAGGCAGAGACTCTCAGGAATATCTTCAGAGGATGAAATAGACAAACCAATCAATAAGGAAACTAATGGCACAGGACAATAGAGAAAAAGAAGTGCCAGAGAGAGAGGGGGAGGGAGAGAGAGAGCGAGAGAGAGAGAGAGAGGAGGGGGAATTGGGCAGGGCTCAGTTGTAGAAGCCACAGAGAGACAGGGAAATACTGTCACGGCCCTAAAGCAATGTGATTCCTTGTACTACTAGCCACTCTGGTGATGAATACAGAGGTGGCCCAAGGCGACACATGCTCAAAGTCTAAGAGCAAGCTCCGGCAGTGTCAATCCTCAGCAAAGGTAATCTGCTATCAGTCAAGATTTAAACCCCCCCACCCCCTGCAGTTCTTCCATCTCTTTCACCCCGCCATGATGTTTTACAAACACGTCTTTCAACTTTTGTATTCAGGCAGCTGAAAATGTTCAGGTCCAGCTAATGACTGATATATGAGGTCCTTTTTTGAAATTACAGTGCTTTGCCAGCCTTGGGTCGAGTGCTGGAGGACTGAAGGTTGATACTCTAATGCTGTACAGGTATCACCCCATTAAACTAACAAAAGCTTTATATTGACAACAGAGAAAATTCAAGCACAAGCAGTAACTGTCACAATCTGCTCCTTAGTCCCTCTCTGTAGCCACACTCTTCCCAGCCTCTGCTCACTTCTCCCAGACCATGTACTTTCCTCCTACTCCCCATTTCTGCCATCCTCAAGCTGTCCACCAGATGCCCTCGGACTTTCCCTTCTTTCCACAGTAACACAATTGTTTTCACATCTCATCAGTCCTGGAGATACCTGGCCTACTCCGCCCACTCCTCACCTTTAACTCATTCCCTCATCGGCCACTCACTATCTATACCAGTCCACTTCCATTGTTCTTTGCCAGATTGTTAAGCTGCCATGCTTCATGCCTTTGCTTTCTAGCCTCCGGTCTGTTATCTGTTGTTCACTGCAAAAAGCCAACTCTCAAAAATAATAAGAAAAAAAACCCCCCAAAACACAACAATATAATGGGGGTTAATGTTGCATAGAATAAGCAAAATTATCTACCAACAGAACAGGGAAATTTCACTTGCCAAAAATGTTCAAAAGTAAAAATATCTAGTCTCAAAGAACCCTCATATCTTAAAACTAGTGCAGCCAGACCCCTCCCACCAAAGAAATTTACATACAACGAAAAAATGTAAGATTTAATGTTTTAATATGTAGGAAATGTGCTTAAATTTAGTGTCCAATGCCAATGCTATCATCTTGTTGAAAAAAAATAATCTTAAAACCAATACATCTACACTAAAAATAAGTCCATTTGTTTAGATACAAAGAACATATTTAAGAATTATTTTCTCAATTTGTAGGAAAATGTGCTTAAATTTAGCATCCAACGCTATTGCAATCATCTTGAAATAAGGCTATATACCCTGAAATTTAGAGAAAAATAGCATATTGCACTTAAAATAAGTAATCCTGACTAAGATAAATGTGATGAATACCTGTAACCTGCCTGTTTTGCCCTTCTGCCTGAATGTAGGACTTCGGATTCTTTCCTGCTCCTTGTCAGGTTTGTTTGTCTGTTTGGACTTCCTTTTCTGTTTTTGACCCTTGCCTGCCTCTTCATCCCCATAAGCCTTTGTATCATAATTTTTTCTATTAAATCATTGAACTGTATTACTCTGCCTCAGTTATCGGCATTTAGGTCCATTCTCTGTATTCCTGTTACCCTGCCTGCACCAGTCGTGACAGAGAAAGCTGGCCAAACATGGACCCAGAAAATGGATTGTTTTCTCAGGAACTGCGTGAGGTAACATATCCTTTTATGCCTTTGTTATGACTGGAAATACAGCTCCAGTAGTGAGGAGAGAGAGGCAGCCCTATCATTGGCATGCCAGGCAGTGTCTTAAAAGCCTTGATTGAGGAACTTGCTACCTGAGTGGGCAGAGGACTTTATGAACTCTTGTGAATCTCAGCCTGCTTCCCAGCCAGTTAACCTGCAGCATGATAGCTATCAGCACGTTAGCCACCACTCACTTCTCCCAGGCCGTGTTCCTCCCTCCTACTCCCCATTCCTACCATCCTTTGTCTGCCTGTTTAGACTCCCTTTTCTGGTTTTGACCCACGCCTGCCTCTTCATCCCCGTAAGCCTTTGTATCATAATTTTTGTTCAATTAAATCATTGAACTGTATCTCTGCCTTAGTCATCTGCATTTGGGTCCATTCTCTGTATTCCTGTTACCCTGCTTGCACCAGTTGTGACAATATCTCATTACTCTCCAGTGTTCTGTTGCTTTTCTTATGAAGTGCTGAAGATAATTATGAAGAGATTCCCAATCCGCATGTGTTGCATTTCATACTAACCTTGCAACAAAAGGTGGGGAGGGGGGTAAAGGTAGGAATAAAAAATGCAGAGAGGGAGCTTAGGGAAGAGAGACGGTTGGGTTTTTAATTTGGGATAAAACTGATCGGATTGGGATTGATGTGCCAATATGCTATAGGAGTACTGCGTGCCCTGCTGAAAAATTAATGCCCTACAAGTGGCTTTGCATATTTTTTGCTTCATTGGAGCGATGATATCTCAGTGAAATAAGTTTATGAAGTACGATTAAAAGGACATCTTTAGTGTGTGTCTGTCTGGGGCTAATTTCGCAAACTACTGAACCTAAAAGCCTAAATTTTTTGTGTGCACAGTTATGACTGTATGATGGAGAACCTCTTGTGGTTGTGGTCATTTAAAACCTTCGAAAACATTTGTTCACATTATTGCCACTCCCTCTCTTCATTCACTATCTAGCTTGCTCAACTAACGCTGCTCTCACTGCCTGATCTAAGTCAACCGTGTGCATGCATGACTCATATCTACGGTTGACTCGGATAGGGCAGCGACATGATACAAGTTATTAAAAGAATTTTGATAATCCAAAAAATATGAAAGTTATAAAGGAACAACCTCCTCTAGATTGCAATCAGAACAGGAAGTGTTGCATATTGTTGCCGCTGCCCGATCTGAGTCAACTGTTGATGTGAATCGCGCATGTGTGAGTGTAAAGGGTTTACCCAACTTTATTATGAAAATAAAGACAGGGTTAGGGTCAGACCAGAATGGTCTTTTCTTCTTGGAAAGTGCAAGTTTATATTAGACCTGGTCGCATTCGTGTGAGGGTCCGCCTAGGAGGCTGTGCATCCACAGATGGACGGCATTTTTATTTGGTAATTTGTTTTTGTTAGCTTGAGTGCTGCATATTAAAAACCTTTTCCCCCATGTTTCCCGTTCAATCAACATGGGCATGCAAATGTCTTATCATGGGAGGAAAAACACTAGTTTTTCTGACCATGTGTGCATGTATGTGTCCACTACTAATCTGGCATACTACTGGGCCTGTCAGCCCAATAATTTATGTGCACAGTTATGACTGTATGACCAAGGACCTCTCATCGTAGCGGTGATTCGAAACCTTTGGAAAACCTGTTTTACACCGCAATTGAGTGCTAACTCCTCAGCTGCTTTTTCACCGGAGAAGGGGAGATACGCAGGCAATGTCTCCATATTTCCCCTTCTCCCGGTAGGCGAAAAGAGGGGTGGTTTGTTGCCAAGTCCGAACAATGTGGAAGTACATTGATACTTTAAGAAAAAAAAAATCCAAGCTGTAGAGGCAGACCATGCAAACACACACGCACACATGCACGCACACACACAAACACACACACACACACACACACCTCCCCCATTATTCTGACACCTGTTTTGCTTGAAAAGCACTGTCAATCTCCAAATTTATCAAATGGCATACATAAAGGATAAATCATAGATACAACATGATCGATAAAAAATGTACCCTTCCCTTGGGTATGCCACTGCTGTACAACTCCCTAACACATTTCTGATAAAGAGGTCATACAGGTCTAAGTCAGCTTTTCCATAAATGTTTGCACAGAGGCTATTGTAATGAGGTAATAACACTAAATATCTCGCTCTACTCTCATCTCCCGCACTGCTATAGTGGCAAGGCCGAGTGGGAAACAGTTACTCTGCCTCCAGCCTGCAGGGGAGCAGGTTTTTAATTGCATTGCCTAGCAACAGCCCGCTAAGCTGTCAGTTGCTGCTTAGTTTGGGTGCATACTGATCAATGGAGAAGCACACACGTTTACAAATCCACTCATGTATGCACGCATGCAGAAACACATACATTTTGTTAGGGCTGAAATGCAAGGAAGCAGGAGGACATACGCAAACTCACTTTATGTGAACATACACAAAGGTGCACACACACAAAGACACAAAGAATTATTGTAATAGGCATTGCCAGGACATCAAGTGGAAGAAACGAACTGAGCGTTAAACAAATATGAACACCAAATGTTCCTTCCCTCTAAATGTGTGGGCATGGAACAAGACCGTCAGACAGACTCGTGTGTCATTATATTGACTTAATTTCAATTACACTGACACACTACTGGTGTGCCATTAAAGTGCCCTACCATCAAGAAGGATTGATTTTTTTTAAAAAGAAAATTGACAATTGCCAAGGCCAATAAAAACTGAACTGTTTTTCTGCTTTTCATTGACTTAGACACCAGTTGTTCGACACTGGCATCTTGTGATAAGGGTCAAACGTGTAAAATACTGGAGAAGGAATACGTTGCAATGATCGCAGCAATATAAATGCCTTGTGTGTGTAAGACAATTGTGCACCTACCATGTAGGCTACAGCTTTAAAGACATCCAATCGAGCTTTCCTCGTAAATAACACGGTTTGGTTTACATGCAACCCCCCCCTCCCCCAACACATTGTGTTTCCTTGAGGGGGAACAAACACGTTAAATGCATTTATTGTCTCATTTCACTTCTTTTTTTTGCAGCCCTCCCCCTCTACCGATCCGGGGAGGGCTGCAGACTACCACACGCCTCCTCCAATACATGTGGAGTCACCAGCCGCTTCTTTTCACCTGACAGTGAGGAGTTTCACCAGCGGGAGGAAGCATGTGGGAGGATCACGCTATCCCCCCTTCCCCCTGAACAGGCGCCCCCACCAACTACAGGAGGTGCTAGTGCAGCAACCAGGACGCATACCCACATCCGGCTTCCCACCCGCAGACATGGCAAATTGTGTCTGTAGGGACACCCGACCAACCCGGAAGTAACACAGGGATTCAAACTGCCGATCCCCGTATTGGTAGGCAACAGAATAGACCACTATGCTACCCAGACACCCAATCACCTTGGTAACTTACATTGCTTATTAAGGCTACTTACTCTATTTTTTATGCACAAATAACCTGCTTTTTTTCCTCTCTAAATCTACCCCATCCCATGACTGGAGTAAATATTTTGATTGTATTGGTCTGATTTTTATTCATGTTTTTTAAATGCAATCTGAATTGCTGTCAGTTGTGACATACACAAGCATTGAGGATAATACAGCCAGCTAAAATGAAGGGAACAACAATTTGTTTTTTAAAAACAGTGTGCCTTTCAATCCACCTGTGGAGGAGAGCGGTGAGATCCAATTTCCCCTCGGGGATGAATAAAGTATTCCGATTCTGATTCTGAAGCAACAGGTAAGGAGAAGGTGCAAGATGAGACAGAAAAGGTACATTTTCAAGCTTCGTTAAGTGATATTTTCGATCTCAACAGTGAATCATGTGACTCCATGTAATGCGAAAGGATCACCTATTGTGAAAATTGCGCTGAGAATCAAGGCTATGTATGCCTTCAATTTCAGCTCATTGTTTACATTAATTAGCTAGCCCGAAGATGGCACCCCACTTCCCTTATTTTAAAGCCAAAGGTCGGCCCTCATTCAACTCAAAACATTGAGAATGCGTTCTCTTCTCTCTGTGAGCCTCACAATAGACCATGTTCTCAACTTCTTAGTTGCACAAGCAACTTATCCACAATTTTATAGTAGAGGGCAAGGTATAATTCACAGTGCATTATTGAGAAATGGGTGTGACCAAATAATGTCCTAGTGCCCTGCATGGTGTGGTGTGTTTTGTTGTAAGGTCATGTATGTTATCGTGTATTATACGGTGTTGCGCTGCATGGGATGGTTTGACACTGTATGGTGTGCAATGTTGTGTCAGTCAAAACATAAAAAACACCTGCCCAATATTGTGTAGGTCATCCTCATGCCACCTAAACAGCTTTAACCCGTTCAGGCATTGACTCCATAAGACCTCTGAAGGTTTCCTCCGGTTTCTGGCACCAAGAAGTTAGCAGAGGACTTAAAGGGTCGGAAATTTGTGAAGTGGGGTCTCCATGGATCAGATTTGTTTTTCCAGCACATCCCACAGATGTTCGATCAGATTGAGATGTGGGGAATTTGGAGGCCAAGGCAACACCTTGAACTCTTTGTCATGTTCCTCAAACCATTCCTGAACAACTTGTGCAGTGTGGCAGGGTGCATTTTCCTGCTGAAAGAGGCCACTGCCATCAGGGAATAACCATTGCCATGAAGGGGTGTACTTTGTCTGCAACAATGTTTAGGTGGGAGATACATGTTAACGTAACATCCACATGAATGCTAGGATCCATGGTTTCCCAGCAGAACATTGCCCAGAGCATCACACTGCCTCCACTGGTTTGTCTTCTTCCCACAATGCATCTCGATGCCATCTCTTACCCAGGTAAACGACGCACATGCACTCAGCCGTCCAAATGATGTGTAAGAAAACATGATTCATCAGACCAGGCCACCTTCTTCCATTGCTCCATGGTCCAGTTCTGATAATCATGTGCCCATTGTAGGCGCTTTCGACGGTAGACAGGTGTCATCATGGGCACTCTGACCAGTACACGGCTATGCAGACCCATACGGCAAGCTGTACAGCATCAATGTTCTGACACCTGTCTATCATAGCTAGCATTAACTTTTTCAGCAAATTGAGCTACAGTAGCTATTCTGTGGGATTGGACCAGACGGGCTAGCCTTCGCTCCTCACGTGCATTAATTAGCCTTGGATGCCCATAACCCAGTTGTCTGTTCACTGGTTGTCCTTCCTTGGACCACTTTGGTGGGTATTGACCACTACATACCGGGAACACCCCAGCAGACCTGCTGTTTTGGAGATGCTCTGACCCAGTCATCTAGCCATCACAATTTGGCCATTGTTAAAGTTGCTCAGATTCTTGCACTTTCCCATTTTTCCTGCTTTCAGCACCTCGACTTCAAGAACTGACTCTTCACTTGCTGCCCAATATATCCTACCACTTGAGAGGTGCCATTGTAACGACATAATCAATGTTATTTACTTACCTGTCACTGGTTTTAATGTTTTGACTGATCAGTGTATATGACAAATTATTGTATGATATGATGCATTGCGTTGCGTTGGATAGTTTGTTATGGTGTGAGTGTGGTATGTTGTATGGTATATTGTATTGTTTTGTTGTGTTATATTGTATATTGGGGTTTGGGATGTTGCTGTATATTGTATTATTGTGAATAGTATGGTAAAGTTTGGCAAGGAAATGAGTTGTTAGAAATCATTTAGGTTCAGCTATTTTCATCTGTGACCTAATTTCACATTCCAGAAATATCCTTCTCACCACTCAGTGGCATCTGCAAGAATCCACGCACGCACGCACGCACGCACGCACGCACGCACGCGCGCGCACACACACACACACACACACACACACACACACACAAATGGCACAGTGGTAGAGGGTGGAGGGTGACATTTCAACTATTTCTCCCTCAACTGAGGACTCTTATGAAGGCAGGGGTGCAGCACTTCAAAATCAAACACTGCAAGCCAGCAGGACATTCTAGCGTTCTCTGAGGGGGAGAGAGAGTAGGCAACTGGATGAGAGTGTGTGAGCATACATGCATCTGTATGTGTATGTGTTTATGTGTGTGAATGAATCTGTGCATGTGTGAACTCATACAAGTGTGTGACCTGTGTATAGTAGTGTTGTCACGATACCAAAAGTATGACTTCGATACGATACCTGCCTAAATATCTCATTACTGAAGCTGAAATGATACCACGGCAAAAATCTAAAACACCAAGAAAAGTAATGGAATAATATATTAGATGACAGATCATGGAACTTAAGATTCTTTGTTTGTTTTTTCATACATGTAGGCATGTTTGTGACAATCTACTACTACTACTTTTGGCTACTCCCGTTAGGGGACGCCACAGCGGATCACCCGTTCTTCTTCCTGTCTTCTGCATTTGCCTCTGTCACACCAGCCATCTGCATGTCCTCCCTCACCACATTCATAAACCTCCTCTTTGGCCTTCCTCTTTTCCTCTCCCCTGGCAGCTCCATATTCAGCATCCTTCTCCAAATATACCCAGCATCTCTCCTCCACACATGTCCAAGCTATCTCAATCTTGCCTCTCTTGCTTTGTCTCCAAACTGTCCAACCTGAGCCGTCCCTCTAATATAATCATTTGTGTAATATAATGTTTGTGACAATATATAAGTATATTTATAACATTAATAATTGGATTATGGTAAATAATTAGATCAAGGTCATAGTGTTCTTTAAGCTTTTACATGGTATGCAGTAGTCTGATGTCCCCTATGCTTGAGTTTATGTGACTTCTTTGATAGTTAACTTTATATATGCAGCCAACATTGAAATTAGATAACCTTATTTTTCATTAATAGCTTAACACTCGTAGTAGAAAACATTTAACAGCACATTAGCTATGATTTTATGAGCATAAAAATAATGAGCATAAATGACACTAACTGTAAGTCTGGCACTTCATGATGATAATGCTCAAACCCAGGATTATTAGCCTGCTAAAGTAGACTGAACACAAATGACTCAATACACCTCCTTGGCGGAGGTCTGCAATCTACTGAGCGCATTTTTTAGTAAAATAAATAATTATTGACAAAACTGTACATGCCATGATTACCATTACCAGTACATTCTTTCTTCCTTCGGCTTGTTCCCTGTTTTTCCAGGGGTAGTCACAGCGGGGTTTTTTTTTGGACACCCCCTTTATATATATATGTATATATATATTATACATATTTATATTATTTTTATTTTATATCTCGCCAATTACCCCACTCTTCTGAGCGTTCCTGGTCACTGCTCCACCCCGCCGATCCAGGGAGGGCTGCAGACTACCACATACTTCCTCCGATACATGTGGAGTCATCAGCCGCTTCTTTTCACCTGACAGTGAGGAGTTTCACCAGGGGGACGTAGCACATGGGACGATCACACTGTTCCCCCCAGTTATCCCCCCCCCCCCCCCGCGAACAGGCTCTGTGACTGACCAGAGGAGACGCTAGTGTACCGACCAAGACACATACCCACATCTGGCTTCCCACCCACAGACATGGCCAATTGTGTCTGTAGGGATGTCTGACCAAGCCGGAGGCAACATGGGGATTTGAACAGAGATCCCTGTGTTGGTAGGCAACAGAATAGACCACTATGCTACCCGCATACCCCGGCCACAGCGGGTTTTATAGTTTCCATCGGTACCATGTGAGGGCACAGCACTAATGGCGGCCGTTGTTAACCCAGGCCTCGATGGATCCAGTATGGTCTTGTAAATCCACATACTGCTTTGGCAAAATTTTACATCGGATGCCCATCCTGACACAGCCACTAACCCTATGGATGGGGGCACAGGTAAAGCGCTGGATGATGTCCCAGTATTCATGGACTTGTGCCCATGCCTGTCGCCAGTACCATTACCAGTACTAATTGAGTATAAATTGATCACTTATAACTGGTGTTGTTGATGCATACGTGTGAATGCCTGGTTTTAGCAGCTTGTAAGTTATGGTTAAGTTAACATTACCAGTGTGAACGTTGCATTTGCCACATTGGCAAGTTACCTAAAAAGCAAAAGCCAAATTAAACAGTTATCATTGCCCTTAATTTCTCATCAAACTCTTAATGGTGGAAAAAAGTTCGCCTGTCACAAAATAAATTACACTTGTTTGACTTACATCTGAGGGCATGTAATTATGTTAGCTATCAAATTTGCTTACCTGTCACCATTGAATTCCTTGCACAGGTCGGCATGTCTGTCGACGAGATGCTGTGCCTAGTTAGACGTGCAGGGTCCCTTGGTCTGCATGGGTTTAAAACAACTTTTACAGATGGGCTTTGTGGTGTCCATGGGCTAGCCCTGACTGTAAGCTATGTAAGTGAAATAATGCCATATTTCGCCCCGTGAGTCTGCTTTGTCAACAACCCATGGACGGTCAGCAACAGCACTTGTACTTGCTGCCATACATCTAGTTCTGCCACCATGAAAGCTGCAGCTTGCATATGAGAGAAAAAAAAATGGTTGGCACATCCAATATGGCTGCAGGGAATGGAGGCAGAGAGCTGCACACACACACACACACACTGCTTCGACACAACTCACAGGGAATATGGCTCTTATTAAAACACGGTCATTCTTAAAGTACCGGTAATACAATGGGGTATAGCACCATTTCTAAGGGCAGGGTATTGCGATACCTTTCAATACCGTGTAACAATAGTGTGTAAGCCATCATGCTTATGAATGTATGTTTTTGTTTCCATGTGTGTTTATATACTCTGAAAAGAGCAGGTGGACTGGCATCTTGCACTGGCAGAGAGAAACATGAGGTCTAATAAAATATAAAATAGTCTAGTAATGCAAATACATACATTTCATGTAATTCCACATATGAATAACAGCTGTTTACTGCTACTGCATCTTTCCATTTTTTATGAAACCAGCGACTTGATTAGCAGGGGAGATGAAATGGGATGGAGCAGATTTTGAATTTATGTATGGTCTCCTCTTCATCTGGGTCAGTTTGTTTTGGGAGACAATGCTACTGGTCTTCCAAGAATTTGTTTTGAAAATGTTGTCGATTAATTGATTGGTCAACATACTGTTTGACAGACTGATGGATTGACGGATCGATAGATCGACAAATCTAAGATTCTTGGGGCCGTTACCATTTAGGGGCTGTAAAAAGAATACATCTGTTACCATCTTACAATACTGTGATTGCAAACATTCCTAAATCCTCCATTCCAAATACTGTGAATAGTACACATGGCCATCAAAACTAGTTAATGGTAACACTCATATTTGCACATGATACTGGTTGTTGGTTTTGGTCGTTACGCAACTGTATTGTTTATTGTGTATTGTTTATACAGGTGGGGATACCTGTAGTCAGTTGAGACTGAAGATGTCACTTAGTTGAGTGATGAAATGTATCTGTCAGTAAAAGTTGTATCCAGATGAACTGATTCAACCTCCTTTGATTTTCTGTCCTGGATTATTGAACATGCATCAAGACAGTAGACATGACAATTGCTTGATCAGAATGTGTATTATATCTCTTTGACTTAGCCAGTAAAGATTAGAAGTGTATGCTGAAAAATAGTTTAAGTCTGGTGTGCAGTAGTCCCCAAGAGGCCAGCCAGTGGGACCCACACTGTCATTGACTATCTCTGGACTCTCACACAGAATCAGGACTTCAAAAACCCAAAAGAGGTAAGAAAGGAAGGAAGCAAACAAGAATGATGGGAAGGAAAACAAGCAAGCAACACAGTATGAAAGAGAAAACTGTCAATGTCCTGACTAGTTTCAAATTTCCATGTCTGGGACTCTTTGCTGCGGTGGAAGTAGTTTCAGCAGCCAGACTCCCTCAAAGCCAAACGATTATGGTCAGATTACATTTGACCAGTCCTTGGGACCCTTACCATGTAGGGTCCTCTTCTTTTCTCCGTCTCTCAACACTAACTTTCATGCAACCCAGTCAGCGAGCTCAGAAAGTTTTGCAGCAGAATACCCGATAACTTCTTTTATTCATTTTCTATCCCCACAAACCAGTTAAAGCAGACATATTGCAGAAGCCAGTACTTTGGACAGGTCTCCAGTCCATCACATGGTGCACACATACGCACACAATCATTCACACACCATACATACCACTAAGCAACATACATTCTAGTTCAGTGAACATGCATGTCTTTGGACTGTGGGAGGAAAGTAGAGTGCTTAGGGGAAACCCGAGGCAACACAAGGAGAACATGAAAAATCCATACAGAGACTGTGAAAAAACCCAGAACCTATTTTCTGAGTGGTAACCACTAAGCCATTGTGCTGCACTTTATAACTTGCCTAATGAAACTCACACACCTGTACTATATGTATATATGGGCAGGCTAACCTAACTGCTAGCCCATGCAGACCGGCAGTTCCGATAACACCGAGGGCGGTCTAGCGGTGGCCTCGCCTAGCATTGACTGTGTTTTTGGTGTCGTCGTCTGGAGTGTTGGGAGGTGTGTCGAAGGTGTCTGGCTGGGGGAGCTGGCGTTGGATCGGTTGGGAGAGCCTGGTCTGCTGCGTCCAGTGGGCCCAGGGACCACAGCCCTGCCTGGTGCTGCGCCCGAGGAGGAATCACCGAGGGTGGTCAGACAAGACGCGAAAGCGGGGTAGACTAACCTAACTGCTAGACAATGCAGACCAGCAGTCCGACAGCCATCCTGGCGTTCGCTCTCTTGGACAGTGAATTTTTTACATTTTTTTTTTTATATGTTCGCTATATGTGTTTTTGTAGTTTTGGATATATGTATTCTTGTAGTTTGGATGTGTTCTTTTCTTAAATTTATTTCTGATTTTCCCCTTTTTTCTCCTAATTTAGTGGCCAATCGATCCCTATTTTAGTTCAAACATCCACCCTCGTACTGCATGCGTTCGCCAACTGCATCTTTCTGGCCGGCAGTCTCGAAGGAGACACCTCGCCACTTTCGTGACAAGGCAAATCCAGGCCGAACCACTGTTTTTCCGACACACCCAGAGACGCATTCAAGTTACGAACACAAGCCGACTCCGCCCCCTCCTGAAGACAGCGTTGCCAGTTATTGCTGCTTCATCGAGTCCGGCCATAGTCGGATCTGACGAGACCGGGGCACGAACCCCGGTCCCCAGTGGGCAACTGCATCGACCCAAAGCCAATGCTTAGACCGCTACACCACCGCGGACCCATAGTTTGGATGTGTTCTTGTCTTTGTGTTGCACTGCTGTGGGCTGGGGGAAACGATATTTCATTCCATTTCATGTGTGCAGGTATACATGGAATGAAATGACAAATAAATGTTCCTGATTCCTGATACTATATACTTGTACATAAGTATAAATCCTATCATGCATGTTCTTTGCTACAAAATACTTTGATAGAAACATGATTATCATAAACACACACACACACACACAGGACAAGGCTTCTCACATATAGTGCCTGGGAGAGTCCTAAAGTCTTAACAAGGAAGATTTAATTAATTTCCAAAATAAACCGGGGAGGAAGGGGCCATTATCTTTATTGTTGGGTTGAACGGCAGCAGCTCAATACTCCCCAAGAGAAAGCTTCTCTGATGGCTGACAGGGGAGATGTTATGTTTTGAGAGAGAGAGAGCGACTGACAAATTCACACACATCCACTCACACAGGATCTTGTTGCCATGACGTACCTGTGTAAGTTGTTTTATTGCATGTGTTATGTTCTGTGCTCGTGCACTGTTGTCCTTTATGTGAAAAAATGCTTTGCAATACAAATGTACATTTGTCATGCTAATAAAAGCAAATTCGAATTGAATTGAGAGAGAGAAAGACAAAGTCCATCTGATGTTTCTCCTGTTGGGTCTCTATCATGCTCTCTTACACACACGCACGCACGCACGCACGCACGCACGCACGCACGCACGCACACACACACACACAAACACACACACACACACAAAAAGGAAGTTCCTGTGTTTATGGAAGTTGTGCATGTGTTTCCGTTCTTGTTCCTGTGTGTCTATTAGCTCAACATTGTTGTCATTAATGAGATGAAAGCTACATGGAAAGTATTGACATTTAACACTAGAACCCCAGTACAGAAGCAGCCAGGCACAGTGGAGAGACTAACGAAGGCTGGAGTGTTATTGCCTGATTGGTTGAGGCAACCCTTTTCTAAGTGCTGCCCACACTGGACTCTTGACTTTTAATAGACCAAATACACACCCACTTCATTACCCGAGGATGCCTGGCGTGGCCTCGGCTGTGACAGCCCAGCAGGGGAACTGCCTGATGGGCACTAGTACAGTAGCACAAGCACACACACAAACCAACATACAAACACACATGCACAGCAACTGTACACATGAAAGCACAGACAAACAATAACAACTGCATACACAAATGAGCATCATGTGCATACATGTGTGCACACACAAACTACATTTCTTTTTGAATATACCAAGGGGAGTCAAATTCCTTGGGCTTGATGTGGGTTTGGAAAGTATTTGTGATGAAATATCACAGCTGGGGACATATAGGTACTGGACCATACTTTCCGTGTTTGCTATAAAGCACCATTATAATCGGTAAGACCCAACAGTACCCCCAGTCATCTGTCGAGGTTAAAGGTGACTGGGATTGATGATAGCTCCGGCATGCCAAAAGCTTGGGCTGTGGGGATGAGCTGATCTGGTCAAGGCTAGCTGCCTGACAGACACTTTGGCTGCCATCAAATGTACTCCGATAATGCATACTAGTGTGTGCATCAGAAGTGAGCATGTGCATCTACTACTACTACTTTCGGCTGTTCCCATTACGGTCACCACAGCGGATCATCCGTTTCCATCTCAGTGTGTATATGCATGTGCGCGCAAAAACAGAAACACACAGACACACTGATAAAGATATAAGCAAACACGAGCGAATACATGTAATTACATCTAAGTCCCTTCAGACACATCACACTTGTGCTTGTGTATCATTTAATCAGTGTATGGAGGTAACACAAAGAGTGGGAAAAATACAGTACAGATTACGGGTGAGGATTAATCTGGAGAGTTTACAATCTCCCAATTGACACACACACACACACACATACATACACACACACACACACACACACACACACACACACACACACACAGACAAACAGACAGACAGACAGACAGACAGACAGACGCACGCACGCACGCACACACGCACACACGCACACACACACACACACACAAACACTGTTGCTATTGACATCTTTGGGCTGAGTGTGAAAGGAGGAATGTCTATATAGGGGCAAAAACTAAAAGAAGGGAAAATGAAGACATGAAAAATGGAGTAAGCAAAAGAGCATTACTGAAATACTTATTTGAGCAATCAATGCCACGTGCTTGCTGTGTGTGTGTGTGTGTGTGTGTGTGTGTGTGTGTGTGTGTACTAGGTTTTTCTATCCTAATGGGAACATTTGGTCCACATTAGGATATAAAAACCTGGTACAAAAACCTGAAACCACCTACCTCGTGGGGACATTTTATGGGTCCTCATGAGGAAAATGGTCTATTTTAGGGTTAGGATTTAGGTTTAGGCTTAAGGTTAGAATTAGGATTAGGTTAAGGTTAGGGTAAGGGTTAAGGTTAGGCATGTAGTTATGATGGTTAAGGTTAGGCTTAAGGGGTTAAAAAATGAATGTAGTCAGTGAGGGGTCCCCACAGTATAGGGTGGCATGGTGTGTGTGTGTTTCTTTACAAGACTACTACTGATTGGTCAGCACGGCCCTCACCTTATTTATCCTGGAGCAAACTCTGCTGCATCTTAGATCCAGCCCGCTAACCACTCAGACACACAGTGTCCTATGTGTACTAAAAGCAGTCTTTGTTGTTTTTCCTTTCAAATGTGTATGAAGAAGTTATTTTTTGTCTCAGTAGTTTCAAGATACAGTCATTCATTCCACTGTATCTTGTGCATGAGTGGTATTTATAATTTAAATGCTTCACCAATCACAAGTGATGTACCAACCTGAGCGTCTTGCCAAGATCGGCCGACTTGGTTCTAGACAGCAGCCTGCCAAGTACTTTTGGTCTACGGCCCCATTATAAATCTCCACTTACTTGAGACAACAAAACATACAACCCTCAAGAGAATCAGCTATATAGATAATGGTGATAATTTAAAAAGATTACAACCAAGTTGACTAACTCACCAATTTGAGTGTTTACTGACATCAAAATTGCATTAGGACCCCTTTGAGCCAGAAACGTTTGCCTGATGTGCAAGCCTCCAAGACAGGACTCCCTCCCCGACACACACACACACACACACACACACACACACACACACACACACACACACACACACACACACACACACACACACACGTGGAGGATGTCAATGAATAATCTCACATTGACACTACAGCTAAATATGACTGATGATCATGACACTTGGACATGCCATGATAAACACCAACTAAGGAGAACCTACTGATGGTTCTCCGGATGTTGTGTTGCTGTTAAGCCCACTGAGGCAAATTTGTAATTTGTGATATTGGGCTATACAAATAAAATTGACTTAACTTGACTCCTACTCAGGAGAACCACCCACCCACTGCCACCCTCCAAACGATGTTCCGTACATAGAAGCACAGTGGAGCCAAGGAAAAAATTGAGACTAAAATTATAGTTTATGATAAACGGTAACAAAATATTCAGTGAGAAGGGCATTGCGCAGAGCAGAGAGTGGGTGCAATAAAACTGAAAAATTCTTCTGGGATTGCAGTGTCAGTAGAGGAACCAAGTATGCACACATCCAGAAAATATTATTAAGGTGCAAGACAAAAATTGCAAAACTAGATAGAGTGAGGTCTGCACACTTAAATTGCTTCCAAAAGCTAATTTATTTGCAACATTTTGAGGAGGAAGATCTAACTGATCGAAATATTGCAAATAAATTAGTTTTTGGGAGCAATTTAGTATGCAGACCTTACTCTTTCATTGCAGTGTCAGTACAAAACTGCTTCATGAAATTTTGTCAGCTGTTTTAAGAGGCGTTGCACAACTTCCTCCAATGTGAATGCACCTGGCCTCCTTATCAACTGCTGTTTTCATAATGAACCATACTTACAAGGCAGACCTTGGCTTGGCTTGGCTCAATCAGTTGACAGTCATTTTCTTGGTAGTGGTAAGAGGGAAAGGAAAATGGGACTGCTGGAAAAGTAGATAAATGAATAGATGGTTGTGTAATCTTTATGGGGGGGCCTTGAGGGAGCTGAGAATGTGCTGCATGGGTATGTGCTGTGCCAAGCTGAGCCATGCTTTGCCATCTGCACCTGAAAGTACCTCACTCTGACTGATGACTGCTTCAACATCTAACTCCCAGCTAGAAGTGCTTGTCAATGTGACAAAAAAACAACAAAAAAACCCCAAAAACCTTCACTTTGTTCAGGGTTACTCTATTGTTCCCTTCTCTTCTCGGTCTCTCATTCTGTATCTGTCCCCTCCATTGCGATAGCAGTTTTCTATGCAACTTCTAATTTCCCTGTTCCTTGGCAAACATTAATGACTTCTATTCTTTCTGTTTCTCTGCCTTTCTAGTAAATATGGAAAGCTGTGTGTGTGTGTGTGTATTTGTATGGGTGCGTGTGTGTGTACTGTGGCAGTCTACCCTGTGACATGGGTAAAATGTGGATCCTGAAGAGAGGCGTTTGATGAGCTATCCTACGGATGACAAGCACACGCACCGCACACAAAACCACAAGTCCACACCTACTCAGTCACCAAAGTCTTTCCTGCAGTTCTTGGCTCAGGTATTGATGGAGGCTGTTTCAATTGGGAAATAGATACGTTTTTCTTGTCAGTGGATTACTAGAGTGTATGTAACCGAAATTAACACTTTCAACAGCTGGCCACTTCTTTTCATAATATGGTCTACATAAACTAGATAATCCCTTCATTAGTTATCTATCTATATTATTGAATATCTAATGCAAGTATTGACTTCAAAGATGTAACACACACGCAACACACATCCACAGATACACACAGACACAGACACACACACATACACACACACACACACCCACACACACACACACACAGTGGCAAAGGTCATACACACACATGCAAAAACACATGCACGTACAGAACACACAAAGATACACAATGTCACAGATACACACAGACACTAATATTTCATCTGGTGGCTGTACAGTTCTGCCCCCACCTGACTATACTTATGCCCATGTAGCTCGGGAAACTAAATAAGGTGGGGGTGTCACCTTAATATATAAGTATTTTCAATTTAACTTCTAAACTTGAAACAAACTTCACATCATTTGAGGCTCTTGTTCTAAGTCCATCTCCCTCAGCTATGAACAGACTCAGCTCAGTCCAGATTATGATACTCTATCAGACTCCTGGACCTTAACTCACTACTTCTTGAACATTTTAGAGAACTTATCTCAGGTCTTGTTACTCATTCTGATGACATTCTAATTCTTGGCAATTTCTAATTCAAGTGAAAAAGGCTGGTGATCCTCTAAGTAAAGTCTTTCTGGTGCCTTTTGATAATTTTGGGTTCGCTCAGTTTGTTAGAGTCGACTCATTGCAGTGGTAACACCCTTGATTTGGTTTTGTCTAAAGGGATAGCTGTTTCTAATCTGAATATCTTGCCAACCACATCTGCTGTGTCAGATCATTTTCTCATCAAATTTGAAGCATCATTTGCTTGTCCAGTTGATGTCGGCACAGATGTAATTGCCACTTGCCACATTGTACACATAGCCACACTGTAGCTGCATTTGGCCAGCAACTGCCTGAAGTCTTGGCTCCTTTCACTGTAGCAACTGACTCTGTTGAAAATTTCACTAGTGACTTAAATGTGGCCCTCTCTAGTCTCAATTCACTTGCACCTCCCACTACCAGAGCTAGGTGACTAAAGAGGCCTACATCCTGGTTTAACGATGAGACACGTGTTCTTAAGCAGGCCTGCAGGAGACTGGAACATAAATGGCGAAAATCAAAATTGGAAGTTTTTAAAAAAAATTTTTTTTTACCTATCTTGGCATGAGTGTTTATTGAAATACAAATGCGCTTTATCTGCTGCAAAAGCAGCATATCTCTCTCAATTTATTACATTGATAAACATAATCCCAGATTTCTCTTTGACAGGGTATCTAAACTTACTACAAAGCAGCCGTCTATAAGCTGCTCCATAGTCACGGCCCATGAGTTTCTACACTTTTTCTGCAATGAGGTTGATGAGATCATAAACAAAATTAGTTCAACTCCAGCTACTCCTGTCTTACCAAAATTCATATCTATACAATGAGTCACTGATAGTCCCTGTTATTACAGCTTTTAAGACTCTCTCTCGCGATACTCTGCGTAAGCTCATGTTAGCTTTTAAACCAACTACTAGCCTACTTGACCCCGTACCAGCAAAACATTTTAAAGACCTCTGGCCTTTCCTGGGACCTACAATGCTAGACATTGTTAATTTATCACTTACTACTGGCATTGTTCCCAGCACTTAAGACAGCTCTGGTCAAACTTCTCCTTAAGAAACTGCACCCCGATCAAGGGTCTCCTAATAACTACTGACCAGACTCTAATTTTCCATTCTTTTTTAAAGTACTAGAAAGAGTTGTTTATCAACAACTTTCAACCCATATAGAAGAATATGATCTATACAAACCTTTTCAATCGGTTTTAAGGGTCTGTCATGTCATGGAAATTGCTCTAACCAGAGTGGTATATGACCTTCTACTTGCTATGGACTCTGAGTCCACCTCTGTGCTTCTATTATTGGACCTCAGTGCAGCCTTTGACACCATTGATCCACTGTATACTATTAGATATAATAAATTGTAATTTTGGTGTCTCTGGCCTAGCTCTCTATTGGCTTAAGTCATACTTATCCAGAAGAACACAGTGTGTCTGCGATAATAAGATTACATCGAAATTCTCTGATGTTAAATACGGTAAACCTCAGGGCTTGACTCTTGGCCCTTTATTTTTTTTTCTTTTCTCTCTTTATATTTTGCCATTTGGCCAAATTATACAGTCCATCCATCTATCCATTATCCAAACTGTTTATCCTGCTCTCAGGGTCGCGGGGATGCTGGAGCATATCCCAGCAGTCATTGGGCAGCATGGCATATAGTTCCATTACTATGTGGATGATACTCAGCTGTATGTGCCTATAAGGGCTGGTGATCATACTCAAATTACTAATTTAGTGGCCTGCTTGGCTACTGTGAAAAATTGGACGTCTCTAAATTTCCTGCTTTTAAATTTGGATAAAACTGAGACACTGGTCATTAGTCTTGCTAGACATAGACACCAATTTGATCCAAGTAACAATAACAATTGACAACTCTGTGATTTCAGAAAGTATGGCAGCCAAAAATCTTGGGGTTACATTTGATCCTAGCCTTTCCTTTGATAAGCACATTAAAGAAATCACCAAGACTGCCATTTTTCACTTACGTAACATAGCTAAAATTTGGTCTTTCCTGTCCATGGCTGGTGCAGAGACTATGTGCATTTGTTTCATCGACACCTGACTACTGTAATTTTCTGTTGTCAGGTCTCTCACGTGCTAGTACTAAAAGTCTTCAGATGGTTCAAAATGCTGCAGCTAGAATCTTAACTGAAACAATAAAATTTGACCATATTACACCAATTTTTGCCTCCCTTCATTGGCTTCCTATCTATTTTAGATCAGATTTCAAGGTGTTTCTGCTGACTTATAAAATCCTAGAAGGGCTTGGCCCAACATACCTATCTGAGCTCCTTAAACCGTATATTCCATCTCGAGCTCTCCGCTCTCAAAATACAGGACTTCTGTGTGTACCCACAGTTATAAAAATGAGTCAGCAGGTGGCAAGGCCTTTTCCTATCGGGCCCCGTTCTTATGGAATAACCTGTCTGCTGCAGTCAGACAATCAGAGTCTGTTGCGTCCTTTAAATCCAAACTTAAAGCTCATCTTTTTGCCTTAACCTACAATTAGTTGCCTTTAAATTGAGTAGCTCATGACCTGTACTGCATGGCGGGTCAGTTTCTCTCTCAATGATTTACCAAGCTCTATCTGGCTGACAAGACTATATAGATTATTGCAACTACTTTCTTCCTTCTCACATGTCTTTTCTCTCTCTCTGAAAAATGTCCTTTCCTGTCTCTTTTCCCGTGTATGTGAATGCTGGGATGTGAGTCTCCCCTGTGTGCACTTGTAGTCTGTCCTCCTGTTAGGTCTCCATGGTGATGGTAGTCACCACCTGGGTACTGCTTGGCATTTTCCTCATCACATTCTTTATATATCTTATAACTCCATAGAATTTCGTTATCCTGTTTCAATGTTGTGTCCTTCTCTCACTCCAATGTGTGACTAATGTCTTTTCTTGATTCTTCTCTCATGTATGTGAATGGTGTGATGTGAGTCTCCCTGTGTGCATGTGTAGTCTGTCATCCTGCCAGGTCTACATGGTGATGGTGGTAGCATGTCTCAGGTCCCGGGCTTTTCCGGTGGCACCTGGACACTGCTTGGTGTCCTCCTCATCACATTCTTCATATATCTTATAAATCCATTATAATTCTGTTACCTTCTTTCAATGCTGTATTCTGCAAATTGTGTACACAAAACATCCATAGCACGTCTATCCACCTTGGGAGAGAGATCTGTCGCTCTCCCTGAGGTTTCTTCTTATTTTTTCTCTCTATTAAAGGTTTTGTTTTTTAGGGAGTTGTTCCTTATTTGATGCGAGGGTCTAAGGACATGACGTTTTTTTGAGGCAAATTTGTAATTTGTGATATTGGGCTATACAAATAAAACTGACTTGACAGTTACATCAGCACACAAATTTACATGCAAGCACACAAAAAAATGCAAATAGATATAAATTCACAGGGACATATGCATATTGGACATAAACACATGTATTACAGAAAAAAAGGCTGTCTTATGTAGCGTTAGGTCGGCGTCTTTGTTAGATTTGTTTGGATAAATAACAGCCAAGCCTGACACACACACACACACACACACACACACACACACACACACACACACACACACACACACACACACACACGTATATACATGCAAACCACCCTCTCATCTTGCTTCCTCTCTCTTTTCTTCCTCCTTTTGGGAGGGCGTAAATTGCCATTTATTTTACGAGGAGGAGGGATGATGGGGCTGGCAGGACTTTTATCCAAAAACCTGCTATAAATAACTACTCTAGTTGGAAGGATGGATGGGGGGGGGTATGAGTGTGAAGAAAGAGAGAGAGAGAACAAGAGAGAGAGAGAGTACAAAAGAAAGTGAGAATGAGTGGGAGGTGCACCAGTCTAAAGGCTTTGTGAGCACAGAGTGTTTACTTTGAGGGAAATCAAAAAGGAAAAAAAAAACAAGCATAAGTCGGTCTGCAGGAATCTGCAGTATGGAGAACAGCTTGTAAGGGGAGGTGGAAGGATCGAAGGGTGTCTGAGTGAGCAACGTATTGTAACTAACAGACAGGGGATGTGATCATCGCTAACACTGCGAGCTAAATGTAATGTTGACTGGTTATCAATGAAGCATGACTGGGCAATGGTACACCAACATCAGAAGGCTCACTATTCTCATTGCTATGGTTACTATTGTTTATCATCATCTTGATTAAACTGTACAGTTGTACCTTGATGGTGGCCATTGTATCTGCATGCTTTCACCTAAATCAGTGTTTTCTCCTCTAACAGTGAATTCAATTCCCTGTCTCTCACATCCATCGATCCTTCACTCTCAGCCAGCATCGTAAAAGCCTAGTTGACAGAGAGAAGATTCGATATGTGTATAGAAGCACTCATATACGTCAAGAAGACGAGGAAGAATGCAGACCTCTTTTAACAACTATGTTTACACAAGCTAATACACAGTACCAAGATATTGTTGGGTTTAGGATAATTCAAGTGAAAACCACACAAAGCCATGCCGCTGCACTTTTTTTTTTGGAGCACATTACCAGTAATTACTAAGGGCAGCCAGATTTTTTTTCAGTGCAGATCAGGGATTTAAACCAATAGACAAACATGCTTAGTTTCTTCAATCTTCAGGCAATATAATTTGCCTAAAAGGCAAAAAGAAATTTACTTCTGTATGGGCAAAGTGCAAAGTGCAAAGTGCTGAATAAACTACAACAATGAAAAGTCACCAAACACTCAAAGCCCAAGTGATGTTTCAGCAGTCCATGAAGCCTTTATCAGAGATACCCTTCTCTGTGTTATCTTCCCCTTTCCCATCACACTATTTTCCTGTTTTTATCCTACCCGCTGGAATGCAGCCCTCCTCCATACGCTGATCATGTAGTTTTAAACATTAACACTTGGGTCAGATTGGAATGGAGGGGGTCATATTGTAGTGCTTATAACTAAATGTGTAATTACACTGCCATGGCTTAACATGAGAAGCGAACAGAAAGAAAAGGAGTGAATATGTGAGGGTTCACACACACACACACACACACACACACACACACACACACACACACACACACACACACACACACACACACACACACACACACACACACACACACACACACAGCGAGCGAAAGAGAGAACGAGCGCGAGAGAATGGAGCATTAAGTGATAGAGAAAAAACAAAAAACAAAACCCAAAACTATACACGCACAGTAATTAGAGTAGTGCTGAGGAGAAGCAATTTCTACATGAGGGTGACCTAAGGAGTTAAGCTTCACTAGACTTACACAGTGCCTAGTGGCCACAGTGCAGAAGACTATAGTCATCCTGGGTGCTTTCCCCTCCCAGCCCATGTTCTATGCTAAACTGGTTGGACACCACCTAGGTCATGGTTTTGACTGGGTTATGCTCATATAGGTCGTCTGTGGATCCAAATATGCATGTTTCGAGTCTGAATAGAAATGTGTCAGTGGGATGAATGTTCATTTTGGGTGTGCCTTATGCATGGGATCAATCAAAACCTTGGCCTTTGTCCTCCCCATCAGTGAAAAATTAGGCCATGAACCCTTTCAGCTCAATGTGCCTTTTCAGGTGAAACTTGCCATAAACAAGATCTGTACGCAGACTGATTTGAGCGTCATGTTACAATATTAGACTTAAAGTATAACTTCACAAGTAGTTTTCCATAGCTTCCGGTTGATGCTTGGGTTGAATCTATTTATAACTGCTCAGATGGAAAAACTATAAAATTTGAAAGGAATCCTGGCAGTGCTGTAACGAATCATCAATGTCAAAGCACAATTTCTGATTTTGAGGACTTCAACTGGCACTTAAATGACTTGCCAGCAGGAGGCTTTCATTCTCTTTGGCAAACATCCATCCATCCATCCATTATCCAACCACTTATCCTGCTCAGGGTCGTGGGGATGCTGGAGCCTATCCCAGCAGTCATTAGGAGGCAGGTGGGGAGACACCCTGGACAGGCTGCCAGTCCATCACAGGGCCAACACACACACACAGTCAATTTTGGTACATTGTTGTTAAACACATTCTTTAATTTGAAGGTGTACTATTACATGATAATATATATACTGTTAAATTGCTTTTTTTCCACCAGATGCTAGGTCTGGTGTTAAACGATGACCTTTGCAACAGCTAATTAGGTTGAGTGTGGCATGACTTTGGCTGAAGTTAAAATCTTGTGTAAAGTTATATATATATATATATATAAACCTTTATTAAATGCTGCAGGCACATACAAGGTCCTTTCAAATAAGAAAATTAGTGGTCCTCCCTTATGCTTGTTAATGTGTAGCTAATTGGTCCACTGAATGGGTTTTCTTTAGTTCTGCAGTTAGTTGTGCTCAAATACCATTAAACAGTAAAATGTGAATGAAAAATGTTGTTGGGATCATTTCGTTGCGACTACTGTTGAACAATGCAACAGCCAAGTCGTTTCCTAGCATTATCGTGTGTCAGGATAACAGCAGTAATTTCACAGTGACTTAATAGGCAAATCCTACATGCAAACCTATATTTAGAGTTAAATAGGTATGATTTTAAAACCTCCACAGATTTGCGTAAGCCTTTTAAATATGCATCTCCAGTGATTAAGTTCTATTCTATTTCATCCGTTCTTGTGCCCATTCAAATACTATAGTTAGTATAATCTTATCAAAACATGGCACGCTACGTGACAAATTTGAACAAATGTGACAAATGCAAGTGCTGAGAAGAGGGAAAGGGTTTGCATGAAATCTATGATTATGATGACGTCAATCCATTTTAATCAGAACATTTCAAGTAATAACCATGCATCTTGCACTTGTGTGTCGCCCCATGTGTCCGTCCTTGAAATCACTGGAAAGAGACCTCTGTCTGGATCTCTACAATGTCTGCTTTGTTTGTACACAAAAAGTACAATAATATGTGCATACAATTGTGTGTGTGTGTATGTGTATGTGTGAGTGTTTGCACACATGTATATTTTCCATGATCTCACCTGCCGCTGGTGTTGCGGAGGATAACCAGGGCATCGGGGAAGCCATCTAAATTGTAGTCCCCTAGGTGGAGAGCCATAGGCTGGCTTGGTTCACCTGGGACAAAGCCCCACAATGTCTCCATCCGCTGGAACTCCAAAAGCACAGGGACCCACTGCAACAAAGGTACAAAACAGCGGAGCTCAGTACAGCCACAGGAAGACGATCAGAAAAACTTAAGGACTTTTATTGGTCGGTTGGTTAAAAGATGTTCAAAGAAGATAAAAAATACATAATAAACACTTTCAAACACAGAATATTGATAATTATCTGTCATATATCTATTTCTAACATTATATATCTATTATATATGTATTGTATTGCTGTCTATCATCAATGTATGGAGTATTTCTATGTTCAGTAGCATATCAGTAAAGTGAATGCATTTGAGGAGGCAGAAGATGAGAAAGACTGGGACCACTTTCAGGAGCACTTTTAACTGAAAAAAGAGGAAAAAACAAATCTCTTCAGATTTACTTTCAGTCCACCTTTTACAAAGGTAAAGAGAATAGTAAGTATTCTCAAAGTTCACTGTGAAATTTCCCACCTAATAGGAATTCATAGCCTTTGAATTGAGCTATTTGAGTATGAAACCAGCTGTATTTATACAACCACGATGCTTTTGAGGACTACCCCCACCCCCACAAAAAAAAAAATCATTAAATTGTAGCTCTCACACAAGCGTGGAATGGAATGGAAAAGAAACCAACAGAATCAAACCAACCTGAACTAAACCAGGTAAAAGAGATTTCCATTATAGGTTCACTAATGAAAATAAGTGATGGTGTATTTGTTACAACCAGGTATCAATAGTGGTAACAGTTGTAAAATAAGATGAATGATTTATTCTGGTAGGTAAATTAGATTTTGCAGTAACAAGCTGGCTTCAAACTGCAACCGTGCATAAGGAACAAACACCATATGTCATCCAAACTAACATACAATCTATATATGGTATGGTGTGGACAGGACACCCTTCAAAAAGAATGTCTGTACTATAGGAGTAATGAAGAGAGATGGTACAATTGAAATACCTAGCAAAAACATACCAATAGAATATCCTAAAAAGAATCAACAGCATATGGAATAACTGAGTTGAAAATGTGATGTTTAAACTATGTAGTACAAAAAAAAAAGACCAGAGAAGATAGGATCAAATTACCAGCAAAAGTATTGAACACCATTAATTAGTATCAAAATATTCCAACTAAATGGGGTAAAATAATCAATAAAAATTAGATGTAAAAAAGGAAAAAAAAAGATCAATAGATGTAAGCAGTTCAGATGAGCTTAAAAAATAAATGAAATAAAAATAAGAATACAAAAAAAAAATCAAATCGAAACACAAGAATAGCATTGAATATGCAGCATGGTGACGCTTATAATGACATTCACCATTAGATAAACTTTTAAATTGTGTGAAATGTCTCTTTAACAGCTTGCATATAGCCTGCAGTCATCCACTGAACTCCCCTCTCTCTATACATATCAGTCACTGCAGTACAGGTACTGAGGCTGCCTGCCCTCCACCCACTTAGACTAAAGAGGCATTCTCTCCTCATCTCCACAATTCAACTGTTGAGTAAATAAGGCCCTAGGAGGCAGCTCTGTGATTTTGCCACTGACTGATGTTTCCTCTATATGGGAAGAGGTGAAATAGTCAAACTAGAGCGGTACAGCAAACACCATGAATACAAATGGCACACCAGAGACAGCACTTTAAAAAGCTTTGCCATAACCGCCTTAATACAGATGGAATCTCGCTTAGATGGAGCGCCATCATTTCTCTCTATCCTCTCTCTCTCTTTTACCCTTTTCATTCACTTGCATGGCCACCAAACACTGGTGTTTTTTTGCTGTTCATTTTAGCTGAGATATGTTATCCCTCGTTTTGTGGAAGAAAGGCCTATTCTGACTGTCTGTACAGTCCCAGGGAACGTTTCCTCTAATAGAGAGCTAACCACTGACAGGCAAGGCCGTTCTTGCTGCTTTCATTAGAGTCATTATAGCAAGTTGTTAGCCACCGGGCTCCTGTGAATAAAGCTATAATACATTGCCAGAGGGAGGGAGGGAGAGGAGGGGTGGGCAATGGAGAGAAAGAGCGAGGAGAGAGAGACAGAAAGAATTGCGCGCCCTGGCACTGCTCAGTATATACAGCTTCGCTGCTGCAGGCTGACGTGCTGGCAAATGAGAATTCACACACATCACTCAAGAAAATTTAAAAATCAGCGTCCGCGGTGGCGTAGCGGTCTAAGCATCGGCTTGGTGTCGATGCAGTTGCCCACTGGGGACTGGGGTTCGCGCCCCGGTCTCGTCAGATCTGACTATGGCCGGACTCGATGAAGCAGCAATCATTGGCAACGCTGTCTTCGGGAGGGGGGCGGAATCGGCTTGTGTTCGTCATGTGAATGCGTCTCTGTGTGTGTCGGAAAAACAGTGGTTCAGCTTGGATTCGCCTTGTCACGAAAGTGGGGAGGCGCTTTCCTTCGAGACTGCCGGCCGGAGAGATGCAGTTGGCGAACGCATGCAATACGAGGGTGGGTGTTTGAATTAAAATAGGGATCAATTGGCCACTAAATTGGGAGAAAAAAGGGAAAAATCAGAAATAAATTTATAAAAAAAAAAAAAGAAAATTTAAAAATCAAACAGCCATATGCAAGTTTGCTTCATATATGTATTTACAACATGATGTAAAGGATATCGGTTCTCTTCCTACACACACACACGCACACACACACAACCACCATCACCACCACCAACAACAAAAGGAGAGTCCTGTGTATAAGGAAGTTGAGTGAATCTGTGTGTGTGTTTCTGTGTTTCCTGGGGAGGCGTGGAACCAGATGCCGGGGGTTTAAACTATTCATGAATGTTAAACAGAGAGCGCAGGTGCAAGGGGGATCGTCACCAGAGAGAAGCACAGCAGATCCTGCTACTAAAAGCTGTTATTATGGCCTGCATGTTTCAGGCGGAGGGAGGAGGTAGACAGACAGACAGACAGACAGACAGACAGATAGACAGACAGATGAACACAGACTATTGCCAATAAGAGCCGTTATGAGAATAATCACAGAAATCACATCTACGATGCTGAAACCCTGCTTTAGGTTCAGCCAAATGCATGCACGCATGTACACACGCACGCATGTGCGCGCGAAAACACACACACATACACGCGCGTGCGCACACACACACACACACACACACACCCCTATAGTATGCTTGTAGAGCTGTGCTGAGTAGTGGTGGTGGCGGTGGTGTGTGTGGTGGGGTGGATGTTAATGATGGTATGCCTCATTGGCTCCCTACCCCCACACTGGCACGTGGCCACCGACTCCCTTGAGGTTGGCAGTCTGAAGACAAATTCCCTCAGTCCTGATCCTTAATAAATAATGACATTACACAGTGTGACAGGTTCGCAATGGGGGCTCTGTGCGGCTTGGGGCAGACACTCAGCAGGTTGAGCGGAGCAAGGGACAACATTTAATGTGCAAATGAGCCCATCAAACCAGGACAAGTCATAAAAAGGATCTGGGTCAAGTTTTTGTTTTTTTGGGGAGATTTTTTATTATTATTATTATTATTATTATCATTATTAATGCCTAGTCCACGCGAACACAGGTATTTTTGAAAATGTAGCCTTTTTCTTTTTTTTTGGAATATTTTCCTCCCCAATTGTATCCGGCCAATTATCCCACTCCTCCGAGCCATCCCGGTTGCTGCTCCACCTCCTCTGCCGATCCCGGGAGAGCCGCAGACTACCCCATGCTTCCTCCGATACATGTGGAGTAACCAGCCACTTCTTTTCACCTGACAGTGAGGAGTTTCACCAGGGGGAAATAGCACATGGGAGGATCACGCTATTCCCCCCAGTTCCCCCTACCCCCCAAACAGGCGCCCTGACCGACCAGAGGAGACACTAGTGCAACGACTAGGACACACACCCACATCTGGCTTCCCACCCACAGACATGGCCAATTGTGTCTATAGAGACACCCGACCAAGCCGGAGGTAACACGGGGATTCAATCCGGTGATCCCCATGTTAGTAGGCAATGGAATAGACCTCTATGCTACCTGGGTGCCAAAAAATGTAGCCTTTTTCTATGCATTTTGCCTCCTGTCCACACACAAACTGTTTTAGGTCACTGAAAATGTACCTTTTGGAAAACTCCTTTCATGGTGAAGATTTTCAGAAACTCAGTTTTCAGTGTTGACATGTAGACAGGGAAAGTGGAGTTTTTGGCTTGTTGTTGGCTTTTTTTCAGGCTTCTGATTAGCCAACATAGTTTTAGGGTTTACGGTTATATCGCCCCCTGTTGGTTTGGCATGCTCTTGACAGTGCATTCATTGTGTTGAGTAGCACGTGTTTTTGCATTTTCATTTGGATAGATTTTTTTTTAAAGTGCTTGTGTGGACAGGTTTCTTTTTTAAGAACAAAGGAGGGAAATCATTTTTGAAAATATCCGCATAGGTATGGACTAGGCATAAGACAAAGCCAAGCTTGCAGTGTAAACGCAGCGCAGGCTGGTCAAGTTGTCATTAAATAAGCATTGAGTGATGTTGTTCAGCTGCATTTAAGAAAGGCTGACTGTTTCCCATCTGGGCATAATTTCTTGGCTGGTATTATGGAAGGTTTAGAGTGGCGGGGAGTGCTGAAAGTGGGTACCATACTCCATTTGGCAGGGAATTGGGAAGGGAGAGCACAACCTGCGAGGTGGTTGCCAACCTGTTAATAGCTGACAAACATAGCACTGAATGTGGATGCAGATTGGCGGCGGCCTAAAATAAGACAGGCGACCGCATCCATGGTAATAGTCATGGTCATCCAAGGTGTTCCTTAGAGAAATTGAAGGTGAGTGTGAGTGTGTGAACAAGCATGAACAAATTAATTTTAAAGGGACGTGCTCACTTGCACCTAGCCAATTAATTTTGTGGGACGGATCACATTGGTTGTGTAGCTGCATTTCTCGAAAGGGGAGTTATGTGATAAGTGGACTGAATTAGGCCTAGGTTTACAATGACTGACAGCTTTGTTGATCATTGTTGAGCATTTTCTTTTTGTTTCTGTCTGTCAGTCAGTCATGCACGATATCTCAGACGCCAGCCCGGGCCATATGCATAAACGATGCATATGCACAAAAACTATGCATATGAGATTTCCCGCACATAAACTGGTTTTTATAAAAACAGAAGGTGTGGTGAGAATGTGTGCACCTTGTTGTCTTTAGACCATGCATATGTCTTTCTAGAACGATCGGAGGTGATGTGATGAGACGGAGATGAAATATAAGGTTAGAGACAGAACAAACATTTTTTGTTTAGGTTGATAACCAGCTGCACTGATTGTGTGTGTGTGTCTGTGCATGCGTGTGTGTGTGCGCGGGCACACACGTGTTTTTTGCGTTTACAGTTTTTAAAATGCCAATAAAAGACACATATTGTGGAGGATGTGAGAAAGGAGATGAGACCACTTCTCCTTTTGACCACACAGGCGTGGGGTCATTCATTTCCTCCAACAAACTTTAAGTGAACAGTTCACAATATCAAAACCTCAGACTCGTGTCTACCCACAATCCCCCTTGCTAACCCCTGAACCCACTGTTTTAAAGGGACCGTCTCTGGTCCACATGGTGAATATGTAACCTGCAAGTAGGTCAGGTCACGACAATATAAAGGTAATATTGATTAATTACTCGTGTGATTAATTTTATAATTCTTTTAATTTACATTAAGTCGGAGTCAACATTTTATTTAGCTGTAAATATTCTTTTTATTTTATCCTTAATTGTGACCCACCTTGTAAAGTCAGTTTAGATATGAGCGCCACAAACTAATCATTGATTGCATTTCTGAGATATCAGCGCTAAAAGAGGTTTGTGGCCATCAACATTCCACGCAAAGCTGTGTGGCTCAAAATAGAAAGCAGGTATTGCCTCTCCTCCCCCTGCTGCCTTCATGCTTTCTTTGTGTAGACTGATGCGCTTTGTTTCCTCCTGTTTATAATCTGACCTTTTTTTTTCATACTTCTGCCAGGGTCCTTTGCTTGGAACTTATGGAGTAGATGGTCTCTGTTACTATTTAAAAAAAAAAATATATATATATATATAGATACATATATATCATTCTGTACCTATTTTTGTTTCTGTTTTTGATCCCAGAAGAAGGGAGACGACCAAATAAAACACCTTTTCATTTTTCAACTCCGACAAGCGCCTCAATTTCACAATGGACCTATCGCTCAGTCCCGCCCCTCGAACGCAGATGAGCCAATGGCAGTGTAGTGTCAAATGCATGCCGGAGCTCACTCAGACATCTAGAGCTAATGACTCCATTATACAGCATCAGAGTTGCATCAGAAGTCGTGGTTTTTGTGATGTTTTATGGATATAAGTTGAACAAAAATGGTCAAACGATTTGCATGGGGTACATGCAACACTGATACGAGGTATCCTGACAGGATAGGCAATAGGGTATATTTTATCAATTTCAAAATCAAATCAATTTTATTTGTATAGCCCAATATCACAAATTTGCCTCATCTCATTTTTACAAATTTTCCTTATCCCATTTCCCAAACCAAAACAAGAAAGGTAAATTAATTTATTCATCCAGGACAATGCTGGTCCTGGATGATGTTATCTGCAATCGTTATGCCCGTGAGATGAGGCTTTTCCCTCTTGCATTGTGATCTGTAAACTGTCACCTCCAATTTAAGCTCATCACCCACCATATCTAGTTTTAAATGTTGTACATATCCCTCCATAGCTTAGTGAAGTCCTTTTTGATGGCTTTTAGACGAAATCAGGTCCTTCTGTCTCCAAAAGTTATGTATAGTCTCTTGGGATATAGTTTTGACACCGATAGCTGCCATTGTAACTCTCTAGTCAGCCCAGGTAGCTTGTCCGAGTTTGCAACAGTAACTAAGGGGGGCGGAACTGAGCGATAGGTCCATTGGTAAAATTGCCCTCATTCTTTGAGGTTCTTTTCATTGCATGCCTGATAATTTGTGGCGCAAACAGCGCTTTTATATGCAAATGATTAAGGGAATGTCTACATACATTTATGTCTTACGGTGGAAGTGGAAATCAAGCTCATGCACGTGCGTACAATTACACAATGACAGATTAATAGAACAGAACCATGCCTATGCACGGCTTTATAAATCTGTCAAAAGAATGCATATGCATATTTCTGTCTTTGGGCATACATACAGTTTTAGTCATGAATCTACACAGAGTTTAATTCATGTGGGCCCAGCCCGATACTGATGAAACTTGGGGGAGCTATGCACCCTGACAGAACCTTCACACCACTGTAGCTAATGCCTTTACATTTCGTACACAAATAGATTTCCCCATGTTGAACATTGGAGTATTAAAATCTGCCAATTCATATTTTCTTCTGATTTACAGGTTGTGTGCATATTCCACTGAAGTCATCTTAATATTCATGAGGTAAAAACTTCTAAACTATGGGCCAATAATATTGGGGGGGCGGGTGGAAATGGCATTTTGTCATCGCGTCCCCACAGGACACTGAAGTGAGACACGGGCGGCACGGTGGCCCAGTGGTTAGCGCTGTCGCCTCGCAGCAAGAAGGTCCTGGGTTCGAATCACGGGGTTGTCTAAACTTGGGGGTCATCCCCGGTTGTCCTCTGTGTGGAGTTTGCATGTTCTCCCTGTGTCTGCTGTGGGTTTTCTCCGGGTGCTCCAGTTTCCCCCACCATCAAAAAGACATGTATCCACCTATCCATTATCCAAACCGCTTATCCTGCTCTCAGGGTCAGGGGGATGCTGGAGCCTATCCCAGCAGTCATTAGGCGGCAGGCAGGGAGACACCCTGGACAGGCCACCAGACCATCACAGGGCCGAGAGAGACAGAGAGAGAGACACACACACACACACACACACACACACACACACACACACACACACACACACACACACACACACACACACACACACACATTTCTAAATAAGCTACATAATTTTTTACATCCAAATCTATTTTTGATAGTACATTATTAATAGTATTAATGTTATCACTATTATAATGACTCATTCTGCATCCTAAGAAGGAAACTGTTCAAATGGCGCATGTCCTCAATCAAATCCACCAGAATTCACCCGCTAACCCTCTGTGAGTTATCTTTAAACTGGAGTCCTTTCAGCACTTTCTGATGCCATGTGAGGGCAACTTTTCTACCTGGGAGGACACTGAGTGGGATCTTTGGCTGCCCACCAGCCGTCCCAGCAACCTGCTGTGACAGGTTTGGCCCTGCCACTTGATCTACTGTTGGCAGCTTAATTTGTAATGCTAATTTGACCGCAAGCCCCACAACAGCTTTCTCTCTTACATACTCACAAAGATGAGAGCCCAGGTGTGCACACAGTCAGGTGGGCGGAAATGTACCGTACAACCATACTTTCTCTCTCTCCTGGACACACATACACACACATACATACAGACTATCATGTGTCAGGTTAAGAGGGATTCTCGTTTGGGCTCTATGATTAGAACAATAGCTGTCTTGATAAAACCTGTGGTGGTGCATAATAGCTCGTGTGACTCTTGACCTGTACTGTAACAAGAGCCCCTGACATGGTCTACAGGACATGGGTTATTGACCACATACAGCACAAGAGAAGCATAACAGGAAAGGACAGTATGGGAGGAAATAGACATTGAAAGGGGGAAGAAAAGCAGAGAACCAGGAAAAAAAATAGAAACAAAATAAATAACTCTGCAAACAAAATGGGAAAAACAAGAAAATTTTTGAAGCTGAGAGGAATTTCCTCCATTTACTTGGAATGGGAGGATAGTGGAGGGCAGAATACACATTTGATATGAGAAAACATGAGAAGACTGTGCCTTCCAAAGCCAGGGTGTCTGCTCCATAGGTTGGCTCTCGCTGCTTTTCATTGATCAAATCCCATTCCACTTTTCTACTAAAATGCCCATTTTGTCATCAACTCTACTCCATGTTTTCTTCTATATTTCTTCCCTGAACTTGTGAAGAAGTTGGTGAGAGGACTTGGATATACTTAAAAAAATATACCTAAGTGCTGCGCAGTTTTTAGTCAGCATTATCAGCTACGCTGCTACAAGTCCTTAATCCATTAATGTGAAGAGTGCAGAATCATATATGGCTCTTAAACGTCCATGATATTCTCAATGCAACCAAACAGTTGAGTTTTATAATACAGCAGAGTAACTGAGTATACCTAGAGCAAATGTATGGACACATACTCAAAATGAGTTTATATAGCACCAGTCACATTTAAATTAACAAGGTTGCACCTGTGTGTATTATGCCCATTTTTAGCAGATGCGCAGCCAAATAGGCACTTATCTAATTTGCTTCTCTTAGTAGATCTGGCCATTTGATTCACATCAAATTCAATTGCCAGATGCAGATTTTATTTTTTCTGATCAGCTTACTCAGAATCTTGCATGGAATTAGTTGTTGCTATTGATTTAATGATGCATGTCAGTAGGGTGAAATGCATAGGCCAACACCTGTTAAAACACATTTGGATAGATGTTCCCGAGCATCCTCGCCCAGACCGCTGCAGGTAAATAGCTCATTCTAACTTCATCTGAGCTCAGAAGTGGTTTGAGCTGGCAGGGTCATAAGCCAATTTTAAGCCAAAATGCATACCACCAAAATTGTACTGCAACAGATCTGCATTGACACATCTCCCGCTGTGCCCCTCACCCCAACCCCAAAAACCTCATGTCGGTGCAGGCAGGATCCTTTCAAGTCATGGAATTACCATACAAGCTCTCTCTATCCCCCTCTCTCCCCCCCATCATTTTACATGCATCTATTAGGAATCATGCCCAAAGAAGAGGACAGGCATTCACAGATGCTTGATCAAGTAGGACTTTAACACTGGAAACCATCCGGCATTATAAGTAATCAATTAAAAATATCTGCCAAAGTGCCATGCATGCCTGGAATGTCTCTTATCATGGCTGCTTTCTGTCATTATTGTCATTCTAAGGACTCCTGGTTTAGAGGGGGACATGTCAACTTATTTTTGCTTCCCCCACATTGCATTTAGATATCATTGGACGTCTGTCAATGCACGGCACAGTAAAGAATAACAATAGAGTGATTAAATGTGAAAAAACTATATGAGAAAAAGCATATTCACACCTTTATAAAGCTCTTTAAAGAATAGACAGGGCAAAAATATATTATCTTTATCCTGAATGTTTTGCCTGTATTCCAGTGCTTGTGTTTGGGGTATTCAGGGAGAATAATGTGTATAAACATTGCCTCAGTGAGGCCATTAAAGTCAGCTAATCTTTTTTTATGTTCAAGAATCGGCAGCAAACAGCCCACCTAACAAAGGAGGCGGCTTAAATATATCAGGGTGCAGTTAATTTTCCCACATGGCCGGGGAAGTTTTGACATTTACTCGCTAAATATAACTGAATATTTGAATAATGTCAAGTGTGTCTCTACAGATTAATCTGAAGCCCAACCTGATCCCATTTCGATAGAGCGTTCCTAAGTCTTAATAACTCAATGCTGACATTCACTGGTTCAAATGTCAACACATCATCAACCAAGTGATTGTATGTGTGTGTTTGTGCATATGTGTGTGATCCAAATGACCTAGTTAATAAAGAGGGAGATGATGATGGCATTTGTGGCTGCAGGGTAATCTGATGCCTCTGATGGTTGCAAGGGGAAGCATCACGCCTAAGTATTGTTTTATCAATCTAGAGAAAAAGCGCAGCGCATACACACATACAATGCCACGCAGAATGCAGCAATAAATCCGTGCATGTGCACACATTTGCAGACATATGAGCTGCAAAGCATTCAGATGCAGGTCAGAATGTGGTACGCATTGGAACAAACAGTAAGAACAAAGCACAGATACAAGCCATACAATATGGCTCCCCCTGACATCACTGATGACTTAAGTGAAAAAAGTGTCAATATTCTCACAGGCTCCCATTGATTTCACTTCGTGGCGGGGGCCTTGCTTCAGTAGGCCAAGAAATTAAAATCTGGGTGGGTAAGGTTGGGAGTGGGAGGTGGTGGGCGGCGGGTGTTCCTGGGTTAGGTACCGTTGCAGTCACACAAAATACGGCCATCAACAGGCATTAAAAAACATAGACGTAATGAGGCAATGGCTTTTTATGATCCCATATAATAACTATTACTGGTCACATTAGAAAAGACATGAGGGAGAAGTGTAGAAAGGAGGGAGGGGATATTTTAGAGCACCTGGCCAGATGGCTACGTAGATGGCAGTGCTGTAATCATGTAATGGCATGTGATGAAGCGTGTGATTATGGATTGACATGTTCATGTGCTTATAGCTGAGAATGTCGATCCTCAGCTATTTTTTTTCCCTCTTCACTGAAATCTAATTGGGTACCATGGCTGATTCAGTGACGGTGGATCAGTTAAAAAAAAAAAAAAACAGAAATGGAGTTGAGCTTTCTGCCTCAGTCCAGTCGCACGATTTGTAAGACTTTGTTACAATCTAGAAATATTCGGTTTTAAAAAGGAGAAAGAAAGATGAGGTTTGAATTCTGAAGAGACAAAGACAGGAAGAGTGAAAATGTAAATTGTGGAAACACACAATCCGCGCGAGAGAGAAAAATGTTGACCAAAACACGAAAAAAAAAAGAGAGAGGGCAAGAGGGAGAAAAAGGCTCTAGTGCTGCATGGCTAGTCAACAAGCTGATTGTTAACAGAGCTATTTGCTCCATAAAACAGTCTGTCAGATAGTGAGCGAGTGCAATGGATTGACAGTCAGTAGGACACGGAAAGAGTGAGTCAGATGGAAAGCTAGACAAACATGAGTGAGACAGATAGCGACAGACAGATAGTCAGTCAGTCAGTCAGTAAGACAGTGATTGACCAAACAGGAAGACAGTCAATGAGATGGACAGGTAGAGAGCGGGACAGACAGAGCCAGAAAGATGGAAATACAGACAGATGAACAGACAGGAAGTCAAAAAGCCAGAGAGTCCAAGCCAGTAATGGGGTGAGACCATATGTCAGATGGGCTTGGTGGTAGAAGTTCCTACCTGCTGTCAAACCACCTTTTTGACCCCTGGCTGACTGACTGACTGACTGGAACAGGGTGTCTGTCTCACACTGTTGCCCTCACACTGTCTGAGCAGCAACTGTAGGTAGTTGGCACTGTCTTCACTGGTGTTGTGTGTCTGTGTGTAGGCGTACATGTTGGGGTGGGTGTCAGGAGAGTGGGAAGGTGTAGAGGTGGATTTACTGTTTATTGTGTTGCAAATTAGAACAAGCACACACATACAAACAAACAATTATAAAATGTGCCATCAGTGGTTGGTTATGAATAAGTTCATGAAATTATAGAATTTCAAAGTCGTGGCTGTCAGCTGAGTGATTTTTCTTTTCTTTTTTTTAAACAAGGTCCCACAAAATGGAATTTAGTGTACCACAAACTGACATGTATCTGAATGAAATGGAAAGTCAGGTGGAATTTTATGAGGGGAAGGAGTTTGATTTGACTGTCAGCCAATAATGACCAGGCATTTTTAGGAGAATGTGGACATCGATGTGCTTTTGACTAATTTATATTTGGTGGGAGAAGATCATTGGTGTCTTCCCGCCTGCAACCCAATGACTATGGGATAGGCTTCAGAATCCCCACGACCCTGAGCAGGATAAGCGGTTTGGATAATGGATGGAAGGTCACTGACACTTCTCTCAATATTGCGCCCCTTAATTGAATATCTTTGTTAGAGTACGCCTGCAAGTACAGGATGATGTTACAGGGGAAAAATATTGTATTCGTCAGGAGAAGAAAAACGTTATTCTTATAAACACACACAAACAAAAAAGGGAATTTCTAGAACATAGTGTTCTAGAATTGGCGTTAATTAATTGCAGATAAAGGGGTAACAAAATTAAAATAAATTGCACATTTCATGGGACCTTTAATGAGTAAATAAATCAATGAATAAACAAATAAAGCATCAACAACCTCCCCAAACTGTATCATGCTTTCACCTGTATACAAAACACAACTTTTTCTCTTGTTCTCTTTCACTCACTCACTCTCTCTCTCTCTCTCTCCTGTGCCATGGGTTCTCCACTCAAATCACTCTTTAAGGGTAAACAAAAACCCCTGAGGGCATCCTCCTCCTCCTCCTCCTCCTTTAAACATTTATCTGTCTCCTACACTTCTCACTTCAACCACCACTTTATTTTAGTCCATGGCTGTACAATACATAATAATATAGTTGTTCCCTGAGACTATAGTGTATATTCACAGCTCAGAGTTACATCCCCACTGATGATGAAGTGACTATATCAAACAGAATATGTGTGTGTATGTGTGTGTGTGTGTGTGTGTGTGTGTGTGTGTGTGTGTGTGTGTGTGTGTGTGTGTGTTTTATCACTTTTAAAGAAACAGGGGGCATAATAAAAAAAAAGTATCTGGCAAAGGCGAGTGATTTGTACCAAATAAATTACAATATAACATTTTCATGATTCACAACATTCTGGGAGTTTTTTCGTTTTGCTTTTTAATGCTGGTAGTCAAGTTAGTGAAAAGAACAACTCTGTGACCACCTGTTGTCCTGAAGTGTAAAACATTACGTTAGCTCCCGCCAGCATTCACTTCTCCTTTTCCCAGGAACACTTCTCTCAAATCACAGGAGGAGCTGCGCCTGACTCCCTTTGGCTGTTCGGCTCCTCAACAACAAGCTTGAGAAAGATGTCGAGCCATGACATTTCAAACTTTCATTTATTTTGTTCTGGGGGTTTCCTTTAAAGAAACCCAAGCAAGATTTCCGAGCATTCCCAGCTACTGAACCAATCTTAGATTTGTAAATGATACAAATTACAGTGCTTGAGGTTGTGCTGGATGCTGAAAATCTAAACCTGTTCTAAGTGAGGAGCTGGAAGCTTTTTTTTTTTTTTTTTTGCTGGAAATTCTTCTTCTGCTGTTGTGTCAGCAATGCCATGCTTAGTGTTTTGATTAAAAAATATATTGAGCTGACTAAAAAGTGGTTCTGTGAAATTCATGCATACAAATGACAAGCGGATTATAGGTCATGAATGTCACGACGCACACATTCGCCATGTAAAGGCAAACTGAGATGACATTTTACCAGGTGATGACATTGTCTTACATGCCTGTTTTCTGGAATTCCCTTTACTCCTCTCAGTTGACTGTTCTTCCTATCTCTTTCTCCCCTGACATTGCTAACCATCTCTTAGACAGACAGCACCACAGAAGACAAGGTACTCACTTTATCCATCAGCACCAATAACTCCTCCTCTCCCCAACCCTCCTCTTCTTCATCTCTCCTCCTTTCACATCTAGTGTCAATCACTTCTGCAGCTGACAATCTGATAAAAGGAGGCATGCAGCTCTTTGTGTGTGTGTGTGTGTGTGTGTGTGTGTGTGTGTGTGTGTGTCTGTCTGTGGAGGTAGACATGCGGTACAGCCTATAATAATTTAATTCAATTTTGCAAAGAGGGAAAAATAATGTAGAAATAAAATGGCTGGGCAGAACTGAAAAGCACTAACAAGATGGTATGTGGGTGGTGTTGAAGTATTTTTGGGCATGTGTTCTTATTGTAAGTACACAAGTGTGTGTACGCACAAAAAATGCTATTGCTTACATTTCAGTGTAACTCTGTTTGTGTCTACCTAACTTGTTCATCTCTAAAAATCAAAGTGATACCAATTAGAACTACACTGGTACTTGTGGATGTAAATGTACAGCTGAGTTGAATGGAGTAGGGTATTGAGAGTGCAGCAATGCAAGATCATAAGAGTGGGAAGTGGTTTGATGGATGAGTTAAGAACACAGTGCACACATGGGGTCAAAGTCCTGTCTGTGTCGCACCTCGGTTTGGCCCTGCTTCGCCAGGTAGATGGCGCTGCGATGACAGGCACTGTCCATACATACAGGGAGGAGGTGGTCCTGATATCCATCGCCATCTGAGAGACAGAGAGAGGAGAAGAGAAATAGAGAATAAGGCAGAGAAGCAAAATTGTTCAACAGAACTAATGGGAAGTTGTGTTTTGGGGGGAAAATGTGTTCAGTAAATCAGTGTGCAATGACACCATTTCAATAGTCTCACTGCCACTCAATGCTTCAAATGTTCTTTGGAGCTTTCTTTGTGGGGAACACAGTTTATTTTAAACTCTGCTCCAGAGAGCAACTGTTTGTTGTAAGCAAATACATACCCAAGCAGCATTTCCCCTCCCCCCTTTTTCTCCCCAATTGTACATGGCCAATTACCCACTCATCCGAGCCATCCCGGTCGCTGCTCCACCCCTTCTGTCGATCCGGGGAGGGCTTCAGACTACCACATGCTTCCTCCAATACATGTGGAGTCACCAGCCACTTCTTTTCACCTGACAGTGAGGAGTTTCACCAGGTGGATGTAGCACGTGGGAGGATCATGTTATTCCCCCCAGTTCCCCCTACCCCCTGAACAGGTGTTCCGACTGAGTGCAGCGACCAGGACACATACCCACACCCAGCTTCCTACCCACAGACATGGGCAATTGTGTCTGTAGGGACACCCGACCAAGCTGGAGGTAACATGGGGATTCGAACCACCGATCCCCATGTTGGTAGGCAACGGAATAGACTACTGTGTCACATTTTCCTTGAATCTTTATTAATGATTATGATGATGATTAGAAACACAGGTTCTTGAAAACTGTAAGTTTGGACTTAGGGCCTTCTAACAAAGTCCATATCTGTTCACTAGAGGAAAAAAAGATTTTCTTCATATATACTGAAAGTACAATAAACTTCTTCTCTACATCTACTCTGCGTCACAGCCTATTCAAGAATTTCACCTCACAAGGGCAGTGGCAGAAAAGGAATTGCTTTGTATTCATCTTAAATCTTGCAGTTCATAACATATTGCATTTATAACGCGAGGTATGGGCTGGGTCCAGATTGACCTGTTGTTTGGTCAGGATGCGGACCGAGGTCTGGACCTTGAGAAGCCCTGATATTCTTTAGCCCCTCTGCGTGTTACATTCACTTACATTCACTTTACTGAAAGAATTGAGGGCTTGGTCTACAGGGTTACATAATATATATATATATATATATATATATATATAACACTTTGTTAAAAGAAACACTCAACTGTAGAAAACGTGCTCAACAAATAAGGAGCAAAATAATCCAGTGATTCAAGTTGACAGCTGATGATTGCTTATGGCATGAAACAGGCTTGTCCTATATATATATATATATATATATATATATATATATATATATATATATATACACACACACACATACACACATACTACATACATACAAATGAAAGTCCCCTGCACTTGGAAAGTTATCTAGAGTAGCAGCAGCTGATGTGATTTTAATTCTGTGAATTTTATAGCATCTGGTTCCAAAATATCAGCACTTTTTTGGATTCAAAAACACTTGGAAATTAAAAACGCAGCAGATTATAATTTTCCAAATATATACACACTTGACACAGACAGGTGTAACTACTGACAGTCTGCCCATCACAGTTTATTTGTCTTCTTCTCAAGGGGCCAACTGCAACACTCCCTAGCAGATGTTCTGCCGGGTGGAAGGATAGAAGAATGACACTGATGAAGAATGACAGAACAAAGGAGGGGAGGAGAAGAACCTCATTCCAGGAGTCAGAGCAACTAAGTGAAGGAGAGGGAGAGAGGGAAACAGATTGAAAGATATAATGAAATAAATCAAATGACAGGGAGATGGATAGAAAGTAAGGCACATACCGACCAGAGAAAGACAAAAGCAGAAATAGGAGATAATTATGTGAGGAGAGAGAGAGAGAGAGCCAGTGCAGTAGTTTGGTTATTACAGAGCTTGTCAATCACCATTATTATATCCTCACGACTGCTGATGTTTAGTCAGCTTCATGTAACACACAAACACACACTCAAGCCTCTTCTATCTCTGTCCCATCTGTCAGTCGTGACACAGATTTCTGCTTATATCCATCTAACCATCCATTAATTTCTCCATTACAGTTGTGCTTTTTCACCCCTCCCTCTCTATCTAACTCTCTTTCTCCCTCCCTCTCTCCATCCCTCCCCCCTGCTGATGAAGCATGGTGTGATGAAGATTGGCTTGGAGTGCTGCAGAGGGAGGAAACAAGGGGAAAAAAAGGTAGGTTTCAGAGTAAAGGAGACGTGGTGAGGACTTTGCAACAGAGAAAGAAATCGAGGAAGTGGAGGAGGATAAAACAGACTGAGAAGCATAAAGGGGTAAAGAGCAAGATGAGATAGAAAATAAGAGAGAGAGACAGACAGACAGACAGATGAAAGTAAACAGACTACGGAGGGGGAGACTGTGCTGATAGCATGGTGACACATTCACATTCATAGGACATGACACAGCACCAATAACAATGCAAATGACAAAAGGGACTCTGCATGCATGCACCCACGTACACATTGTGGATTGCTGCCAGAAGCCCACGTCCCATTACAAGCCCTGTGATCTGACCTGGATCGTGTTTCTGTATGTTTGTATGTCTGTGTCTGTGTTTGTTTGTCTAAAGAAAGGTCGAAAATACATTTGAGCAAATGCACTTTTTACAGGCATTGTTTAAACCAGTGGTTCTCAACCTTTTAGAGACGCAACCCCCAGGAATAATCAGGTTGTTGTCAGATGTTTGTTTTCAAGCTACAGACGCTCGAAATATATCAAATCAAGCGGCTCGGTCCCACTAGGGTTGCTATAACAAAGACATCTGAAACAATGTCAACTTTCCATTAAAAATTATATAATTAACTGAATGACACGGAACGACAACAGTCAAACATTCAAAAAGATTCTTTTGGGGCGTCCGGGTAGTGTAGCGGTCTATTCCGTTGCCTACCAACACAGGGATCGCCAGTTTGAATCCCCGTGTTACCTTTGCCTTGGTCCCTACAGACACAATTGCCCGTGTCTGTGGGTGGGAAGCTGGATGAGGGTATGTGTCCAAATCGCCGTTCTAGCGCCACCTCTGGTTGGTCGGGGCGTCTGATCGGAGGGAGGGAGGGAGAACTGGGGGGGGGGGGGGGAGGAGATAGCGTGATCCTCCCACGCACTACGTCCCCCCTGACAAAACTCCTCACTGTCAGGTGAAAAGGAGCGGCTGGCCTGCAGCCCTACCCGGATCAGCAGAGGGGGTGGAGCAGCGACTGGGACGGCTTGGAAGAGTGTGGTAATTGGCTGGATACAATTGGGGAGAAAAGGGGGCGGGGTTGGACTCTTTCATGCTCATGATAGGTGTTGTGCATAAGACTGATATGACACTTGCATAACTTCATGGTTATGTAAGTGTCATATCAGTCTTACGGACATCCCTTCAAATAAAGTGACCCATCGTCGATATAGTAGTATTTGTTGTTATCAATTATATACATTAACTTTGTTGTCCTATCTATCCTTCGATTTTCTCAACAAGCGTTCCTCCATGCACAATAGCCACCAAGACCACTGGATCCCATGGTCCTCTTAAGAAGCTGACGCTTAAAATGTACCCGTATTATTTGTACAGAAGACATTATTGCTCGTGTATATCTTCAGGTGACTCATATGACAATAAATTATAAATTGAATGTGTTTTTAAAGGTGACAATGATATTTATATATGTTCGATTCCTGCAACATTCAATGCCTGCAATGTCTTTTCATGCTGATCCTGATATGAAGAATGATTATCTTTATCTACTAAACGTACAGGCATTTAGTACTGTATTGGTCTCTCAAAGAAGTGTTGAAGTATACCGAGAGCCAGTGCAGAACACACTGCTTTTTATACTGTGATGGCACAGCTATTAAAGAGACAGTGCACCTATTTTTTGCATCAGGTGTGCCATGGGTCTGGACGGTTTCGTGCTTGTGTTCTCCATAACCATGTGGTGACCCCCGGAAATTATCACACGACCCCAAGGTTGAGAACCAACGGTTTAAACAAAATGAAGTGAATTTATACAACATATTTTGACCACTATTATGGAAGACACCAGTGGTACTCAACAATGTGCCGCGGAGGTCCATGTGTACGCTGGTATCCATTCCAACTCAACACAACACCAGCTGATTTCACTTATTAATCAGAAAAGGGAGGATTGATCAGCGAAATCAGTTGGTGTAGTGTTGGGTTGAAATGAAAACAAGCATGTACATGGCCCTCCGTCGCACATGATTGAGTACCACTGTAGTATGCCCTCAGGCTCTGAATGCAAGGATCAGCAGTCAATGAAATGCAAAACATATAAACCCCATCTTTCCATAAATGCATCTGTTTTCAGATGATGGGCTGCAGTACACCAGGTCTGTACCAAATGAGCTGGACTATCAAACTACATTCAGCTGGCATTAGCCACTAGTAAAACATGCTCACAAACCCTGAAATTGTATTACTTTTAAGAAAGCTTTGGCATCTCTAAGATAGCTTACACTCAGCGCTGAATGAAGATCCATTGAGGTGATGTTGCTGTACGTGTGTGTGTGTGTGTGTGTGTGTGTGTGTGTATGTATGTATATATGTATGGGGGGGGGGTGTCATCATGCCACTTTCTAATTTGAGTAGCGCAAATACATCTAATCCACTGCAGCAAATAATGGCTGATGCCAATGTCTAAGAGAAAGGGGGGGGGCAAGGAGGTACAAGAGAGGGCACTTACATCTTTTCATTAATTACCCGCTAGAACACTTGCAAATTGTGAGACACTCGAGGCACTCAAGAGTTCCATCAAAAATTAAAAGTTTGCAAAGTAGCGCCCACATACCATGTTCACAAATGGATCATTTCAGGCAGTTCCTGACACGGTGGAAAGCAACACAAAATTCATTCTGCAGTCAATATTGGTTGTAACAAGGGAATGCAGAGACACCAAGTGTGCCTTCAATAAGGAACACTTGCGTTTCTGATTATTGTGTATTTTGCATTGAATTGCATATTAAAATGTGCAAATTATTATCTGAAATCTGAAGCTGTGAACTCAAGGGATTAAACCATTTGCATTTGCAGTGCAATGCTTCTACATGTGACGGACTGGTTCTTGGGTAATAGAACACTACTCTCTCGTTGTACCAGCTGTATGACATTACCCTCGTCAGCTGAGATGAACAGGGGTGTATGGCACTATGCTGTTCTTTTCATGATACCATCACACCTCTGCTTTTAAAGCTTTATTTCAACAGCTCTGCTTTGTACAGGTGAAGCCATTACTGCGAATGTCTGAGAGAGTGTGGGAGAGACAGAAAGAGAAAGATATAAGACTAAGAGACAGTAAAAGAGAACCTGGTTGGATCAATTGTAAATGGGAGCCAAAAAGACATCCAGCGACAATTAAATGTACAGCAAAAAAACAAGAGAAACATAAAATGACCCCCCCCCCCAAATGTTAAGGGTACAGACCTGTTAGGAAACAGGAGAACAGTATACAGAGATGGAGAGGGAGGAGAGGTAAAGAAGAAAGAGTGGGAGAGGTTGAGTGTAACACACTATAATAAGATGAGTGGAGACAGAGTGCCTGAGGGAGAAAGAGAGGAACAGACTCTCCTCTTGGTTTTCTAACATCTAGGTTTACACGTACACGTATACACACACACACACACACACACACACACACACACACACACACACACACACACACACACACAAGCAGCAATGACAACTAAAATCTGCAAAGGTGTATAAGGCATACACATTCATTCACTTATGCATAGATACCAAAGGATGCTAACTTTCTTTCTGTCTGGCTCTCTCAAACACACACACACACACACACACACACAGACACACACACACGTATGAGCAAATACTTGGGTAAGTATGCAAGATGCACACAGTAATTTACATATGGATACACACACGCACAGCATGACAGCTTTCATGATATAAATATCAACTCCAAACACAGTCTGAAAATTCTCCCTATCTATCGATCTAGTGGTCTCACAGCAGTTTCCCTCTGTCCTACCTGCAGTAAGCTAGCTGACACACTCGATGAGGGGTTCCTCTGTGCTTTACCTAATAATGAATTATGCAGTGGCCGCTGTCACTTTGAAAAATGCAATTACCTCAGTGATAAGGCAGATGGGCCTGTTTTGTCTGGCATATGTTGTGCATCTATTAAGAGTCTCGTGCTGGAAAGGAGCACTGCTAACACACAAACACAGACAGATATCCATGCACACAAACAGACATTTGCACAATCACACCCATATGAACAAGCACACATTCCCAGCAAAGACCATTGTGTCGTGCCAACTGAAGCTAGGCCAACTGTAATAGAGGGCAGAGAAGGGAGGAAGTAGAGAGGCACATGTCAGCAGCAGCAAGAAGCAAACATGTAAACTCCAGTGTAAGGCTGTTGATATTGGCGACATTTATCCAGTTCCTTACATACGTGTGTGTGTATGTGTGTGTGTGTGTGTTTGTGCGTGTGTGTGTTTTGCGAGAAGGTCATGGTCATGTATCTCTTGATATCTGCCAGTGAGATGCATGTGACAGAGAGAGAGAAGGAGCGAGAGGGCGAGAGAGGAAGAAAGAACAATAAATAGAGAGAAAGAGATAAATAAAGAAAGAGAAAGGCAGCGAGAGAGAGAGAGAGAGAGAGAGAGAGAGAGAGAGAGAGAGAGAGAGAGAGAGAGAGAGAGAGAGAGAGAGAGAGAGAGAGAGAGAGAGAGAGAGAGAGAGAGAGAGAGAGAGAGAGAGGAGGCGCCGTTTGGTGTGATGAGAGTAATCCTTACACTGGATCAGGCAGGGGTGCAATGCTGACTGCTTTCTGCTCCGATTACTTCTCTCCTTTCCTCCCTCTTTAATTCCTTTGTACCCTTGCTGAAATCTCCTCTTCTCTCTCCATTTATTGAACTTCCACCCAAGCAGTAAGCTTTTCTCTTTAATTCTTGAGGGGGGAAAAAAATCCACTTCCCTCATCTCTTGCATATTCCAGAGCATCTTTGAAACACACTTTCTCTCTAATTAATTTCCCTCCCTTTCTTACTCCTTTCAATCACTTTCATTCGTCTCCACCTGAGGTCATGTGTTCCTGAACTTGAGCAAGGCAGGTGTGGCAATGCCAATATGTGCTCTGTAATTAGTGCAGTAAGTCGCTATTCAGATGGCCACACACACAGCCACACAATATGCACACAACAGGAGACAAGCAGAATGATAAACACAAAGAAATACTAGAACAGTAACAAACATATGGATGCATATTAATTAGAAAAGGTAGGTATTGAGAGTAATCCCACAGTAGTCCCAGTGGTAACAGCAGCACTAGGGGCTGTGACCCCCAAACTGGGAGACTGGCTCCCCCAGATTCCAGGAACACCATTTGAGGTCTCTGTCCAGAAGAGTGCGGTCCTAGGAACAGCTAAGATACTGCACAGAACCCTCTAACTCCAGGCCTCTGATAGAGTCGTCGAGCTTGAGGAAGACACCCATCGGGGATATTTTTATATATATAGCGTTTTTTTTCCGAAACTGTCAATGGTGTTGTGAGTGCTCGACTAATGAGGAGAGCGGAATATCAACACGGATACAGGGAAAAAAGAGTTTAATACATTGCTGTACAGGCCTGTTTTGTGCTGCTGAGTGCGAGACGCACGAAACAGGCCTGTACTGCAATGTATTAAAATCTTTTTTCCCTGTATCTGTGTTGATATATAAATATATATATATTTATATATCTATATAAATAACATAGGTGTAAATGTGTCAGCCCTGTGATGGACTGGCAGCCTGTCCAGAGTGTCTCCCCAACTGCTGCCCAATGACTGCTGGGATAGGCTCCAGCATCCCATGACCCCAAGTGGGATGAGTGGCTTGGATAATGGATGGATGGTGTTGCGAGCTGGCAGGTACAATGGCTAACTAGCTAAAGGACAAAGGTAGGCAAGTGGAATTGGTTGGCAGTTAGGTAGACTATATAGGTTGGGAGGTAGAAAAGATAGCATCCATAAACAGACACACCAAAAGACAGACAGATAGGCACAGATAGGCTCATATATGATATAACTAGAATGATCATTAGATTCAGGTATAAATATCTCTCCCCACTTCAATTCCGTAAGCAAATTTCTATATTTAAAAAAAAGGGGGGGTGGTATTATGTAAAACAACATTTGTTTAGCCTTGGGGTGGATTTTGCTGTCAGCAAGGACATGTTTTTACAGCATTGAACACGTTTCACCACGTTTTTTATGTGACCAGATTGCACAATTTAAACAAGCCATTCAGAAGTACCCCTCAGGGTAATGCCACACCGGAAACAATCAACTGAGATTTTGCATAAGGTCGCCCACGTTGAGAGCAAACTAGCCTTTGGTTGAGAAGCCATTCTTTCTGTCCAGAGAGAGGTGGGACTAGTAATACCGCAGGGTAATCAGAGTGAATAATTCCGTTATCATGTTAATAACTGCTCAGAAAGCCTGTTTTATTGACATTATATATAGAGTGGGAAACTTGAACTGAGCCTCTATGTCTTATTGCTGTGTGCCAGGTTGTAGCTCATAAACATAAAGGATCAGACATGAATCTTCCGCTTCACTGGTTCTCGACGGACAAAATCCATTGAAAGGAATGCATTATTACCGTCTGGACAGCTGTCAGACCATATTTCAAGGTAAAATATTCTTTGTTTAACCACTAAACTACTGTTAACGAGGCGGTTTAAGAAGCTTATAATGTAATATTAAAGCAGCTTTTACCTTAACATTCCTCTGAGATTTTGCAGTTGTTGCAAAATGTATGTATACAGTGACTCATATCTGTATGATGTTAATATAGATTATCCAACACGAAAGTGTGCTCCAAGCACTTTATGTGCAGCATGAGGAAGCCAGCAAGACATGTTTGCATTTAGGTGTTCTTAATCAGCCTTATTAACAGTAGCTAAATGTTTGAACAGGGATTATTTGACCTTGAAATATGACTCAACATCTCTGTTTCGTTTTTTTTTTTTGGAGTTTTTTACCCCCTTTTTCTCCCCAGTTGTATCCGGCCAATTAACCTGCTCTTCCAAGCCATCCCAGTCGCTGCGCCACCCTCTCTGCTGATCCAGGGAGGGCTGCAGACTACCACATCCCTTCTCAGATACATGTGGAGTCACCAGCCACTTCTTTTCAACTCCTCACCACAGTGAGGAGTTTCATCAGGGGGATGTAGCACGTGGGAGGATCATGCTATTTCCCCCCAGTTCCCCCCTCCACCCTAACAGGTGCCCCGACCGACCAGAGGAGGCGCTAGTGCAGCAACCAGGATACATACCCACATCCAGCTTCCCACCCGGAGACATGGCCAATTGTGTCTGTAGGGACGTCCGACCAAGCCGGAGGTAACACGGGGATTCGCACTGGCGATCCCCGTGTTAGTAGGCAACAAAATGGACTGCCACGCCAGCCGGACACCCGATCTCTCTGGATTTTAATAATCCATTCCTTTTGTAGGATTATTTCGTTCAGGAACTGGTGAAATGAGAGATTTTTTGTCTGATCCTTTGTTTATGAGCTAGATTTTTAGCTCATAAACAATTTAGCTAATTCTTTCTTTATTGATATACACTCACTGGCCACTTTATTAGGTACACCTTGCTAGTACCGGGTAGGACCCCCTTTTGCCCTCAGAACTGCCTTAATCCTTCGTGGCATAGATTCAACAAGGTACTGGAAACATTCCTCAGAGAGTTTGGTCCATATTGACATGATAGCATCACGCAGTTGCTGCAGATTTGTCGGCTGCACATCCATGATGCGAATCTCCCGGTCCACCACATCCCAAAGGTTCTCTATTGGATTGAGATCTGGTGACTGTGGAGGCCATTTGAGTACAGTGAACTCATTGTCATGTTCAAGAAACCTGTCTGAGATGATTCGAGCTTTATGACATGGCGCGTTATCCTGCTGGAAGTAGCCATCAGAAGATGGGAACACTGTGGTCATAAAGGGATGGACATGGTCAGCAACAATACTCAGGTAGGCTGTGGCGTTGACACGATGCTCAATTGGTACTAAGGGGCCCAAAGTGTGCCAAGAAAATATCCCCCACACCATTACACCACCACCACCAGCCTGAACCGTTGATACAAGGCAGGATGGATCCATGCTTTCATGTTGTTGACGCCAAATTCTGACCCTACCATCCGAATGTCGCAGCAGAAATCGAGACTCATCAGACCAGGCAACGTTTTTCCAATCTTCTATTGTCCAATTTTGGTGAGCCTGTGCGAATTGTAGCCTCAGTTTCCTGTTCTTAGCTGACAGGAGTGGCACCCGGTGTGGTCTTCTGCTGCTGTAGCCCATCTGCCTCAAGGTTCGACGTTCAGAGATGCTCTTCTGCATACCTTGGTTGTAATGAGTGGTTATTTGAGTTACTGTTGCCTTTCTATCAGCTCGAATCAGTCTGGCCATTCTCCTCTGACCTCTGGCATCAACAAGGGATTTTCGCCCACAGAACTGCCGCTCACTGGATATTTTCTCTTTTTCGGACCATTCTCTGTAAACCCTAGAGATGGTTGTGCGTGAAAATCCCAGTAGATCAGCAGTTTCTGAAATACTCAGACCAGCCCGTCTGGCACCAACAACCATGCCATGTTCAAAGTCACTTAAATCACCTTTCTTCCCCATTCTGATGCTCGGTTTGAACTGCAGCAGATCGTCTTGACCATGTCTACATGCCTAAATGCATTGAGTTGCTGCCATGTGATTGGCTGATTAGAAATTTGCGTTAACGAGCAGTTGGACAGGTGTGCCTAATAAAGTGGCCGGTGAGTGTATAATTCTATGTGAAACTTTACATAAGCAGAGATGTGATATAAAAGTAAATTGAGATAGATACAGAAAGTTGTGTTACAGATAAAATGGCATTAGTCCGTTATTTTTAGTGGTTGTGGATTGATGAATGTATCAGAATCTGCTACGACAACCATATGGCTCATACAGCGCCACAATTCACACAGAGTTGATCAAGTTGTTGATATCAGCCTGGGAATGTTCAATGGCTGTGGGGAGTTGCTAAATACTGTGGGAACTGGAAGGTGCTGTCATGCTTACAGATCCAGTGCATCAGAGCTCAATGGGTGACATTTCTGGTGAGTATGCAAGCCATGGAAGATTGGCTACTACTGTTACAAGCCCCTTTGTGACATGTGGAAGTGCATTATCATGTTGAAACATGAGGTGATGGCAACAGAAAAAAAAAGGTATGACAGTGGGCTCCACAGGTACAGTGGCAAGATTCCTGAGACGCTGGCAAGTCAAGTTGTTATTGATAAAACAACACATGCTCGTTGTTAATTTTTCATAACCTTTTTTTGCCCTGAAAACCCCCGACTGCTACTGCAAACCTCTCTGTTTACAACAATGTAACCACCAAACTGCTCACCAACACAGCGCTCTCATAAATACAGTCTACCATATGCTCATTAGACTAACTGACTTGGAACAGGTTAAATAAAACTGCATCTGCGCCCAAAAACATAGCAGGGACAGAAACAGAAAGAGAGAGAGCGAGAGAGAGAGAAGGGGCATTAATATGCTCACGCATGCACACATGCACATGCACATGCACGCACACACACACACAGTGAGCAGGGGGAGGTTGGAATGTAGTACAGTCTAAAATTTAGATTTATTCTTACTATGTATTGTATGCTTTTATAATATTGTTCATTTTTTAACTGCCATGCCAGCAGCGTGAAACTAACATTGAACTGAGACGGAGAGCGCAAGCGAGAGAGAGAGAGAGAGCGAGAGAGAGAGACAGAGACAGAGAGCTGCAGACTTATATACAGCAGCCAGTTTCCTGTCTAAAGAATATGCAGACATCTTGCTGTTTTTAAACTGATCATTTTTAATCTCTGATGTTTTTAATATCTTAAATAAACAGCCACTGAGCTCTTAACATCAACAATGTCAAGGGTTCGGTTGTGATGGTGCTTGTCACACTCAAAAATGAGCATTGCCTGTATACCAATGGCCAGCAGTAATTTTCCTACTTGAGGAAGTATAATCAGGGCACAGTCATGGTGATGATGGCAAGAACACAGAACACAGAATACCTGCACAAAGACTTCAGGTTTTTGCAGAAATCAAAGAAGGTTGAAGCGGTTCATCTGGATACAACTTTTATTGACAGTTGTATCCAGATGAACTGATTCAACCTTCTTTGATTTTCTTACCTGGATTATTGAGCATGAATAAAGACTTTTTGGTGATGCAAAACAACAAACTCAGCTGCCTGGGTGGCACGTCTAAGATGATCCCACAGGTAAAGAAGCCAAACGTAGGAGTCCTGAGCTAGCAACTAAGTTAGATGTACAGCCAAATTCTCTGACATTGGAGAGGCTTCCAAAATGCAGAAATTAATATTCAAAAACAGTTCTGTAGCCTGTTGTACCAATTATGTGTAACTTCAAACATGGTTTAGTCTGAAAGTAAGGGTTACATTACATTACATTCATTTAGCTGACACTTTTACCCAAAGCAACTTACAATAAGTGCATTTAACGTAGGAAATCAGGAGAACTACTAGTCACCAGAGGTCATAAATTAGAGTTATGCTTTAACTTAGTATAAACCAGTTGCACCATACAAGTTAGTTCCACATAAAGTTAAGTTACAACTAAAGGTTCGGGTAGCATGGTGGTCTATTTTGTTGCCTACCAACACGGCTTGGTCGGGCGTTCCTACAAACAAAATTAGCCGTGTCTGTGGGTGGGAAGATGGATGTGGGTATTATGTTTCCTGGTCGCTGCACTAGCGCCTCCTCTGGTTAGTAGGGGCGTCTGTTCGGGGGGGAAAGGGAACTGGGGGGGAATAGCGTGAACCTCCCACATGCTACGTCCCCCTGGTGAAACGCCTCACTGTCAGATGAAAAGAAGCAGCTGGTGACTCCACATGTATTGGAGGAGGCATGTGGAAGTATGCAGCCCTCCCCACATCAGCAGGGGGGTTGGAGCAGAGATTGGGACGGCTCAGAAGAGTGAGGTAATCGGCCAAGTACAATTGGGAGAAAAGGGGGATAAGGAAAAAAAAGTTACAACTAAAAATTAACATCCCCTACCTCTTACTAGGAGTAAAGTCTTTCCTAAATCAACCACTGACAAGGCAGAAAGGTTGGACAGATGAGAGAGACTTGGGTTTGACAACCTGAAGGGACAATTTCTTTGTGACTTATGTTGGCAATGTGTTCTGCGCAATAGACTGCATGCTTCTTATAATTATGATGATGTTGACATGTAATTCAGCGAGCATTTATACACCAATGAAAGGGAATGTCAAAAGGATTTCTATGCTGCATTCAGGTCACATGAAAGCTATGGCTTGAGCAACTTGCTGGCTTGTAAAAACAACAAATACAGAAGAAAAACACTTTAAAGTGTTTGCGTGTTGAGCTCTGTTGAACCACAAAGGCTAACCCCCATTTACAAAAAGATGGAGGTTTGCTGGAAAACTTTTGCTTATGCTGTTATTCAAAGACCACAGGAAATGAAAAAAGTATTTTCCTTCATTTTACCCCTTTGATCTGCACTGATCATTATCTACCAAAATGTTCACAAAAATAAATAACCCTTCTGTTCCTGGAATAGGCATCAAATTCATAGTTAGATGAATCTTTGCATGTGTGGAGGCGCATCAAGAAAAATATCCAGTAGTAATTTCATTTAAATTTCCCCACCTTACAAAAACCTAAATGTCTACATCTGTACTGTGCAGTTACATCTTCGGCTGTTTGCATCCGAAAACACTCTTTCCTTTCCCCAAAACTGTGGCTATAAAAACAGGCTTTGGGATTCATTCACTTTGAAGAGGGAGGTAATTTTTTGGGGGGGATATTTTTAACCCCCTTTTTCTCCCAATTGCACCCGGCTAATTACCCCACTCTAACGAGCTGCCCCGGTTGCTGTGCCACCCCCTCTGCCGATCCAGGGAGGCCTGCAGACTACTACATGCCTCCTCCGATACATGTGGAGTCGCCAGCCGCTTCTTTTAATCCGACAGTGAGGAGTTTCGCCAGGGGGGCGTAGTGCGTGGGAGGATCACGCTATTCCCCCAGTTCTCCCTCCCCCCTGAACAGGTGCCCTGACTGACCAGAGGAGGCGCTAGTGCAGCGACCAGAACACATACCCACATCTGGCTTCCCATCTGCAGACATGGCCATTTGTGTCTGTAGGGACGCCCGACCAAGCCAGGGGTAACACGGGGATTCAAACCAGCGATCCCCATGTTGGGAGGCAACGGAATAGACCGCCATGCTACCCAGATGCCCAGAGGGAGGTATTTTTGAAAATTTTCGCTCGTGCGCCCAGCATTTTAGTGTGGACTGCTTTATCAACTAAGTACCGGTCATTATGGGCTTAATTAGATTTTTTTTTCCCTGAAGGAAATGGCATTGCCATCAGAGAACACGGTGGGATATTAGAAGGTCAATTAACTAGACTGCCCACCCCTTATAAAATCCCACCCCAACGGTCTGTTTCTTTCGAAAATACGTCACATCACAGAAGCTCGCTTGGCTCTAAATGCTGTTACAATGTTCTACACTCTACCAAAAGACATAAAAAGAAAAGCAGAAGCACCACGCAACATTAAACAGATTAAGTTTGCTATCACATGTAAAGCAGTTTGATATTATACTCTTTATTAGGGCCCGAGCACCAGAAGGCAAGGGCTCTATTGTTTCTGTAAGGATGATTATTAATTTTCTTCTTTTTTTTCCAAGACTTGACCATTGTTGAGGTGGTACACACCTCAGTGCTTGTGACAGTCACTCAGGAACAAAGGCTTGGACCTGGATGTGGCCCAGGGACTCCATAGCACCCCCAAATGTCATTGAGGCTTATGCCCGGCATAGTTTCACCTACATGCACCAAATTTGGTAGGCTATGTGTCTCCCCATGTAATGTACATTGTATTAGCCACACCCAACAGGAAGTGAGATATTTTCAATTTTGTGCATTTTGACATGTTTTACATTTTGAAATACTCTTCCTATACGGTTCATCAGATTCATGTCTGATTTGGCGTATATGATGTCAAGATGTTACTGATTTTAAATTGCAAAGATATTTTTGATATCTTGTAGGGCAGTGAAATGGTGACATGATGAATTTATATGCAGAGGTGGAAAGTAACGAAATACATTTACTCACGTTACTGTATTGAATAGTTTTTTTGTGTATTTTGTATTTTTTAAGTACAATTTAAAATCGGTATTTTGTATTTTACTTGAGTACGTTTTGACTCAAGTATTGTACTTAGTTACTTTATAAATCCTATCCGTTACTGAGTAAAAATAACAATTCAACCTACAGGGGAAAAATACGCGCCAGAACCATAGACAGTAAACCAATGGCCAGAACCAACAGTGACAAATGATGACGTGATTAGGACTGGCGCGTGAACACAGAGGGCGCGTGCGGAAAAGCTAGGTTAGTGAGCGCGAAGTTTTTAGTTTCTAGTGCTAGAATGGAGGTCGACAAAGCAGGCACGGCCAGCGGTCGCGGTCCAGAAGACCCGGACCTAAAAATAATAGATTAAGCTCAAGCTGAAACATCGAAGTCTGTAGAACTAGATGCAGAAAAAAATCCTTGGCCACATTTGGAAGATTTCTTTTTGTTCAAGCGTAGGAAAGGCAACAGCATCATCATGCAGTGCAAGATGTGCCTCCCAGCAGTGAAGTACCTGTCTGCTTTCAACAACTCCACTTCAAATCTGCAGAAGCATGTTTTGGTAAGTATTTCTGCTGTCTCATTAGTAGTTTTATTTAATATAGCCAACCCAGGCTCACCCCATTTCGTGGGCATTTTTAGGCTAGCACCTGCAACCATTGACAGTAGAAGAAACCCACAGCTAGCCAGCACATTCTAATTAGCTGCTATGCTAACATAATCAAACGTGACACATCATTAAGTACCAAATGAACTCGCTCCAGCCGACAATCCGCATGTTTATCGTACTTCAAACAGATACAAAACGCGTAATGTATATTTGCAGTCTGTTTAAGTCTTTAGGACATTGGCTAAATTTGCATAACAGCTAGCCCCTGGTACTTGAGTGTGTAAAGGCTAGCTGTTAGTTGCTAGTAGTCTTGAGTGGACTCGGGGAAATTAGCCTTGGTTAAGAGGGTCCCACACCTTTGATGTCCTTGCAGGGGCACTTGACGACATACACTGTCAGTATAGAATTAGGGGCAAAGTGGTGAGAACCACAACAGATAGTGGCTCAAACTTTGTTAAAGCTTTGTGTCTTCGGAGAACAGAGCCAGTCTGAGGATGCAGAATCAGATGCTGAGTCGGACAGAGATTCAATTGATGATGAGCCCACAGCCAACTACCTGGACACATTCAGCATCCTGGAGCAAGATAATGGCCTGGAGTACCAACTTCCTACACACCAAAGGTGTGCATGCCATCTTCTCAACTTAGTTGCCATAACAGATGCTGAGACAGCAGAAAAGAAGATGGACACATACAAGAGACTATCACGTGCAGCCTTTGGGAAATGTCAAGCCATGTGGAACAATACGGGTCGTTCATACATGGCAGCAGAAGTTGTGGATGATCATTGCCGACTCCAGCTCATCCGACCAAATCAAACGCGGTGGAATTCAACATTCATGGCTGTGGAGAGAATCATACGGATCATACAAGAGAAAGGGGAGGAGGCAATCAGGAATATTTGTGAAGAATTCAAATTGAAAACGTAAGTTTCAATTTGCATTTCAACAATATGAAAGCGTGAATGTGTGTTTACATACTTGAAACTTAACTTTTCCTGCTTGATTTCCTAACAATTGTTTGTATTCTATTTATGCCAGGCTGACTCAAGCAGAAATTGCTTTCCTGACTGATTACTGCTCGGTGATGAAACATCAGGTAAAGGCCTTGAACATACTTCAGTCAGAGACCAACACACACTTAGGGTGGCTTCTTCCAGTGATATGTCAGCTACAAGCAAAACTCAAAAGGCGGGAGACCTCATCCAAGATGTGTCTACCACTCATCAAAGCCATTCAGGATGGTGTCCAAAAGCGTTTTGGTGAGATGATGATGGACCCAGAACTGATTGCGGCAGCAATACTTCTACCGAAGTTCAAGACCACCTGGACAGAGAGGCCGGATGTCATAGAAACAGGTATGATTGCATCTTATAATAAACTGCTTTTCAACAGTTTATTGGAGATCTACTTTGTTTTATACTCAATACAATGTGGTCAGTGCTATAAGGCATTATGCATTATGGTGCACTCTTGGTAAATTAATCAAGTCTTAATTGTCAGAAATGTGTTGTTTGTCACTCGACAGGTCTGGCTTATGTCAGACAACACCTTGACCAGAGGGCAGAGGTGGAAGTGGAGCAAGTTGGACAACATTCCTCAGATGAAGATGATTTCTTCTCCTCAATGAAGTCCAGAAGGTCAGAAGGTACAGGGGAGTTGGAAGGGTACCTAGCCTGTATCCCAAACGATATGGATCTGCTAAACTCCTTTCCAAATGTAAAAAAACTCTCTCTGAAACTCAACACTGGCCTGCCTGCTTCAGCTGCCTGCGAGCGGCTTTTCAGTTGTGCTGGATTACTGTTCACTGTAAAGCGAGCAAGGATGAGCTCAACTAACTTTGAAAATCAGCTGCTGCTTAAACTGAACAAGAAGTTTGTAGACTAGGTTATAGGTGATTTAGGGTGTCACAAAACTAGTGGCCTTGATTTGCAATATTCCTCTCTGGAATATTGCTGCTCTTTTATGTTAGTTCCTTTAATTTTGTAACACTTGTGAGCATCATCATGTGGACATTACTTTGTAGTTTGTACCTCTCTGAGAGAGAGAGACAGAGAGAGAAAGTAGGCGTGCACAAGCCTGTTTAATGTTTTTTACCACTAAATGGATGAGCTCAATTAACTTTGAAAATCAGCAGCTGCTTAAATTGAACAAGAAGTTTGTAGACTAGGTTACAGGTGATTCAGGGTGTCACAAAACTAGCGGCCTTGATTTGCAGTATAACAGCTGTTGCTGTTGGTGTTGACATGTATGTTGTTGTAATTACACTTACATTTGTGTAGGTATTCTTTGTTGTTATCGCACTTACACACACATGCCCTCTATAGCGCTCTTGCAGCTGTGGAGATGGCATTAACACATTCTCATTCTCTGACGGTTAACACACACACACACACACACACACACACACACACACACACACACACACACACACACACACACACACACACACACACACACACACACACAAGCATGTCTCCTCTGGAATATTGCTGCTCCTTTATGTCAGTTTGACTTTGTAGCAACACTTATGAGCGTCATCATGTGGGCATTACTTTGTACTTTTTACCTGTGTGAGTGAGAGAGAGAGAGGGTGAGAGGGAGAGAGAGGGAGAGTGTGTGCGTGTGAGAGAGAGAGTGAGAGAGAGAAAACGTGAGAGTAAGCATGTTTAATGTTGTACCACTGAATGGATGAGCTCAACTAACTTTAAGATGCTACTTAAACTGAACAAGAAGTTCAGTTGTTGTGAAGTTGTTGTTATTGCGCTTACATTTGTTACACTTGTTCTTTAATTAAAAACAAAATAGTTATGGATTTCTGACCCCTTGTCCTATTTTTACTACCCTCACACCCCACACAAAGAAAGTAACTAAGTAACTTTTACTTAAAGTATATTTCAAATGAACTACTTTTTACTTTTACTTGAGTACATTTTCAGATGAGTACTTTTACTTCTACTTGAGTAATATTTAATCCAAGTATTGGTACTTTTACTTGAGTACAATATTTTTGTACTTTTTCCACCTCTGTTTATATGTCTTGCCAAGCAAACAGGAAATATGTCATAAATTCGCCATGCATTGCTTGATACGGTTCAATCTTCACAGATTATGGGTTATGATTGTTATGATGACAGCCACATGCCCACAGTGACTCTCTGGTATAGCGCCACCATTTGGCAACAGGAAACTTGACTGTTGGAACTTGACTGTACATTGTCCAATATGGCAACAGCAAACTTGACTGTTGGAACTTGACTGTACATTGTCCAATATGCAGCAAACTTGACATGTATATACATTGTGTGGTCTACACTTGATATACAGCAAGATCTGTTAATGTGTTGAATGGGGTCACCATGGCAAACACATGATACCACACGAAACAGTGAGTGAGAATAACTCAGCAATGTTTTAATCGTTTATCCTTAAACTTCATACGGTTATATTAAAGGACAAATCATTATCACACTCATGTGACATTCATGAAGCATACACTCACTGGCCACTTTATTAGGTACACCTTGCTAGTACCGGGTTGGACCCCCTTTTGCCTTCAGAACTGCCTTAATCCTTCATGGCATAGATTCAACAAGGTACTGGAAACATTCCTCAGAGAGTTTGGTCCATATTGACATGATAGCATCACGCAGTTGCTGCAGATTTGTCGGCTGCACATCCATGATGCGAATCTCCCGGTCCACCACATCCCAAAGGTGCTCTATTGGATTGAGATCTGGTGACTGTGGAGGCCATTTGAGTACAGTGAACTCATTGTCATGTTCAAGAAACCAGTCTGAGATGATTCGAGCTTTATGACATGGCGCGTTATCCTGCTGGAAGTAGCCATCAGAAGATGGGAACACTGTGGTCATAAAGGGATGGACATGGTCAGCAACAATACTCAGGTAGGCTGTGGCGTTGACACGATGCTCAATTGGTACTAAGGGGCCCAAAGTGTGCCAAGAAAATATCTCCCACACCATTACACCACCACCACCACCAGCCTGAACCATTGATACAAGGCAGGATGGATCCATGCTTTCATGTTGTTGACGCCAAATTCTGACCCTACCATCCGAATGTCGCAGCAGAAATCGAGACTCATCAGACCAGGCAACGTTTTTCCAATCTTCTATTGTCCAATTTTGGTGAGCCTGTGCGAATTGTAGCCTCAGTTTCCTGTTCTTAGCTGACAGGAGTGGCACCCGGTGTGGTCTTCTGCTGCTGTAGCCCATCTGCCTCAAGGTTCGACGTGTTGTGCGTTCAGAGATGCTCTTCTGCATACCTCGGTTGTAATGAGTGGTTATTTGAGTTACTGTTGCCTTTCTGTCAGCTCGAACCAGTCTGGCCATTCTCCTCTGACCTCTGGCATCAACAAGGCATTTTCCCCCACAGAACTGCCGCTCACTGGATATTTTCTCTTTTTCGGACCATTCTCTGTAAACCCTAGAGATGGTTGTGCGTGAAAATTCCAGTAGATCAGCAGTTTCTGAAATACTCAGACCAGCCCGTCTGGCACCAACAACCATGCCATGTTCAAAGTCACTTAAATCACCTTTCTTCCCCATTCTGATGCTCGGTTTGAACTGCAGCAGATCATCTTGACCATGTCTACATGCCTAAATGCATTGAGTTGCTGCCATGTGATTGGCTGATTAGAAATTTGCGTTAACGAGCAGTTGGACAGGTGTGCCTAATAAAGTGGCCGGTCAGTGTAATTATCGTGCCATATTTTATGAGGTAAACTGCATTTCTTACGACTCCTATAGCTATTATGTGATTGACTTCAAATTTGATCTCCACAACTTATATGCATGCCAGACTCAAAATTGGAAAGGCGGATTTGATGTGTCCAAACAAAGATGACATGCCAAAGAGGAAGTGGGGATAACTTTGCAATGCTTTGGCCAATCAGCCTCAATCTTTATATGATTAATGAAGGACCATTCTTGATCAAACCTATGTGGCGTTTATGCTGCATGTTACTGCACCACCTATATTTTGAGAGGTGTACTACACTTAAAACTTCTGTGCAAGTTTTTTTTTTATTTACTTCAAATTTGATCACCACAACCCACAACCTACAAGCATGTCTGATTCTAAATTGAAAGTGTATAGCTGATGTGTTGAAATGGGGTCGCCATTTCAGATGCATGCCATTATGCCTAACATGAAGTGGGAGTAGCAGCATTGCTCTTGCAGATCAGTTTCATACTTGGTATGGTTATTAATGGACCACTCCTGATCACACCTATGTGACATTCATGAGGCATAGTCAAGGCTCAGCGTTTTCGGTTTTTACCGATTCACTCGGATTTTATGTTTCCATGGATCCAAAAGTTGTTCCTGTTCATGTGAGGTTATGTAACAGTGTCCTCTTGTGGTGAAATTCGGCATGCTGGATGGCTTTGAAAAATAAAAACCAAAAATGCTGAGTCTTGGGCATAATTATAGCACCACCTACATCAAAGGGATGTACTACACTTTAAAACTCTTAATATTTAAAGAGGTATATTGCAATTTTAACTATTCCTGTGATGTGCTGGCCATGTACTGAGGCATCCCATAAAAGTGTTTTGCGAAAGAGACGGCGCTGTTGCCAAACAGGAAGTAAAGCTTTATCTCTGCACCCATTTGGGGTACTGACATGGAACTTCATATGCAAACTGTGAACCCATTCACAGAAAATTCAGAGCCATGTCCATCGACCTCCACAAGCATTACTACAGCTGCCACTCCCTTCGATGCACACAAGGTGTATGAACCTGTTCAATGTTGCTTGCAGGTTTAATTTATGTTATAGTCTATGTATTGTATAGGTTGCATTATTTCCACATTGGAAGCTCAAAATTAATCTCCCAAATATGGCATGAAGGCAGCATCACAAAAAGTCAATGACTCAGTGGATGAAAACATCACTGTGTGACAGACAATGTTATGGTTAAAATCCACTTAATTTGAAATTAAATGGTTACAACATAAGATTTAGTACTGGCAAAACATTCAAACTTGCATTCAAATTTACATTATGCTGGTGCTAGTGGACGTTACTGCAGTCAACACGCTAACTGCATCTTCTCTAAAGATATGTTCAACATAACTGCACATTTTAGAGTGGCCTTTTAGTGATCCCAAGCACAAGGTATTCCTGTGTAATAACCATGCTATTTAATCAGCATGCTGACATAACATACATACATACAAGACAAGCTGATTTATTATTTTGCCAACAGATATATGCTACACAACAGAAAAGAGAAAAAATACGCTTAAAAGGTAAACTATGTGAAATCTGGGGGGTTTAGTGACATCTGGCACGTGACACACACACACACACACACACACACACACACACACACACACACACACACACACACACACCATCCCCTCTTTTTCCAATGCAAGTCTCCAAAAACTAAGGTGACATGTAGAGTCCATCAATGATAACGTTGTCAATTAGTGTCAAGTGATAAGGAAGCTGAGATAGCAACCTAGTGAATTAAAAAGATGTGTGAAATCAATATTTTGAAATATCCAGTTGGCTTTTTAGAAAGCAATTGTGTGTGTGTGTGTGTGTGTGTGTGTGTGTGTACACACGTGTTTATCTTCAATCTGTAAAGGAGGAATCCAGACTTATAAGTATTATCATTCTGTACAGTATATTCGTACTACTTAAGAAGTACATCCGATTGCTTTATGTGTATGCAAGTCAACATTTTCAGGAGAGAGTGATCTGAAATAGTGGATACAGCACCATACAGGCATGTGTGATAAACGAGTGTTGAGACAAGATTATGCTTTATGACATAATGTTGTTCTATGTAGGCCAATAGGAATTGTGTTAGGATACACTTGGAAAATGTGCAAGGTTTTCATGTGACAGAACGTGTGTGTGTGTTTGTGAGTCTTGTCAGAGACAATCTCCTTCAACTTAGTCCCCAACTCATTCTCATTGATCTTATTATAAACCACAACTGCTTCCTCACTGGCACAGAACATCTCCTTCCCTCACCGTCTGGCTGACAGTAAGATAGGGAGAGTGGGCGAGAGAGAAGTGAGAGGGAAAGAGACAGATATCAACTGATAGTCAATGTGACAATGACAGATCAGTAGCAAATTAATGGCAAATATCCTTCTGCCTGTTTGTGTAAACGTGTTTAATCCTAATTGCAATCTGCTATTCAGTTCTTTTTTCTAATACTATCACAAAGAGCCTAATGACTGCTGTGTATATTTTCTGGACAGGATTTTTATTAAATGAAATTAATATAATGGATGGGAGGAAATGAGAGCGAGAAGAGACATGGAAAGAGAAGGAAGAATGGGGAAAGAATAGGCTAAGACAATGTGTTACTATGTTAAAACTGGGGGGGGGGATTGAAGGTGAGCTACAGATAGATGGGATAGATATAGATTAAAAAGTAATAAAAATGGAGAGCAAGGGCCATGCAAGAAAGGGAAGCAGATAGAAAAAGACAAAGAGGGAAGGAGAAAGAAAGACGGAAAGAAAGAGGCAGGAAGGAGGAAGCTATAAGAGCCTACACAGCAAGTCCCTCTTAGTATCTGGCAGACTGTTAGAAGTGTGACACTCAAAAGTGTCAATCCACCAGCTAACAAGGGCAACACATTAAAGTGACATCTCTGAGGAAACAGAGGAAGATGGGTAGAGTTGGAGAGGCATGCTGGAACATATCGAAATGCATACATTTACATGTTCACACTCACATAGGTAATTTCCCCATGGCTCATATACATTACTGTCAATTTGGGAAAGGGAAGTTTATTCACTAAATACTCCATCAACACTAGTAGCTGCTAAGAGATTAACTGATTCATCTTGCCAATACTGATATGTTTATATGTGTGTGGCTGTATGCATGTGTGCTTGTGTGTGTATGCATGCGTAAGTGTATCTGCATGAGCCTTCATCAATATACCACATACAATGTTTAAAAACAAAAAAAACATGCATTGAAGATCAAATGTCAGCACACTGCACAAAATGAGCAATAAGTTTTACATGCACAACACAAATCAGCCTGTTATTTGTAAAGATAACAAAAAGCAAAAGCCAGATCATTTAACCAATTCCATCGAACATACGACTGAAGATACACACAAACACATATAAAATCAACACACAAATACATATAAAGTCTTGAACAGTCTGTGGTTCCACAAAACCATTATCTCATCCATTTTCTACTAAGTAGCTCCACGTGTTATGTCGCCGTGTCATTGCGGGCAGCAGGTTTGAGTTCTTTGGCCTTTCTGGGAGACAGTTGCTGATTTTACCAGCTGGACTATGTAGACCTAAGGGGTAAGGGAAAGGAATCATCCAACCAAGTGGTGCTCCCTTTTAAAAATCAGGTTTTGTGGGAGCCCCTAGACTCTGTCCAATCCCTGGGTTTGCGTGTGGCTGAGGCCACTCCATGGTGAGCAGGCTGCAGCCTGGAGATTAAAGAGCCAGCAGAGATTTGCTGAGGATAAATCTAAAGCCGAACTGAACAATGAGCACTACTGGCCAAGATTGTTTAAGGGAATAAGACTCTGCTGACAAAACTCTGGCTGTGTGTGTGTGTGTGTGTGTGTGTGTGTGTGTGTGTGTGTGTGTGTGTGTGTGTGTGTGCGCGCGCATGCGAAAGAAATGAAAGCTATGTGAAGTGTAAGTTGTAGTGAAAATGCCAAAGAGCCCAGAGAGTCCTATTTGGGAGCCTTTGAAGTTACAGAGCTTCAAATGGAGATGAAACTAAAAGGACTTAGGAGAGGAATGATTCTGCCTTCCTTCATTGTAAAATACTCACAAAAGCATTGTTAGAGGGATTTGCAGTGAGATAGAAAGATATTGCATGACAGATAAAAAATGGCAATGTAGTTCTCACACATATACACGTGCACGCGCATGTACACACGCGCATGCACACACACACATACACACACACACAAAATAAGACATAATGGGTCAAACGCCCCCCACACATACGCAAACACACAAAACCCCAAACAACCTTTATTCCCACAAAACAAGAGGATCAACCACATACCAAAATCAACAAAGGAGGACTGTCCGACGATCTGGACGGTGGATGGTGGGTGTTCTGGCAAAATGTCCATCTTTGTGAAGTTCCCGTCCTAATGGAAACAGGAGAGAAATAGACAAAGGATGAGACAGGTAACCCAGCCATAAATTTGCATACAACTGTAGTATTCAAATCTATACTGGAGCTAATGGACTACTCCAATCTGGCTGATGACTCTGGCTTTGGCCCCCAACAGTAAACATAGCAAACGATATGAATGACGTATTTGGCTCAATAGTGAGACTGAGAAATATATGTATAAAGTATATGCATACATTACACGGCCAAATGTATGTGGACACCTGAACATCACATCCATATATGCTTGCTGAACATCTCATTCCAAAACCATGGGTATTATTATGAAGTTGGTCCCCTCTTTGCTGCTATAACAGCCTCAAATCCTCTGCTTTTCGCTAGATTTTGGAACATAGCTGTGGGGATTCGCTAACATTCAGCCACAAGAGAATTAGTGAGGTTGGGCACCGATGTTAGGGAAAAGGCCTGGCAATCAGTCTGCGTATCAATTCATTCCAAAGGTGTTGGATAGGGTTGAGGTCAGGGCTCTGTAGGTCAGTCAAGTTCCTCCACACTAGACTCGGCAAGCCATGCCTTCATGGACCTTGCTTTGTGCATGGGGGCATTGTCATGCTGAAACAGGAAAGGGCCTTCCCCATACTGTTGCCCAATTTGGAAGCACATGATTCTCTAGGATGTCATTGTATAATGTAGCATTAAAATTTCCCTTCATTGGAACTTCCCAAACCACCAAAAAAACAGCCCCAGACCATTACTCCTCCTCAACCAAACATTACAGTTGGCACTATGTATTTGGGCAGGTAGCGTTCTCCTGGCATTCGCCAAACACAGATTCGTCCATCAGACTGCCAGATAGTGAAGTGTGATTCATCACTCCAGAGAACGTGTTTGCACTGCTCCAGAGTCCAACGGCGGCGTGCTTCACACCCCTCCATCCGATGCTTGGCATTGTGCATGGTGATCTTAGGCTTGTGTGTGGCTGCTCGGCCATGGAAACCCATTTCATGAAGCTCTGACGAACAGTTCTTGTGCTGGTGTTGCTTCCAGAAGCAGTCTGGAACTCGGTAGTGAGTGTTAAAACCAAAGACAATCGATTTTTATTTATTTTTCCCTTTTTCTCCCCATTGTAAATTGTACTTGGCCAATTACCCCACTCTTACCCACATCCGACTTCCCACCTGCAGACACAGCCAATTGTCTCTGTCGAGACGCCCGACCAAGCCAGAGGTAACACGGGTATTCGAACCAGCGATCCCCATGTCGGTAGGCAATGGAATAGACCGCTACACTACCCGGACACCAGACGATCGATTTTTACGTGCTTCAGCACTCAGCAGTCCCATTCTGTGAGCTTGTGTGGTCTACCACTTCACAGCTGAGCTGTTGTTACTGCTAGACATTTCCACTTAACAATAACAGACTTACAGTTGACTGAGGCAGATCTACCAGGGTAGAAATTTGAGGACTGACTTGTTGGAAAAGTGGCATCCTATGACAATGTCACGTTGAAAGTCACTGAGCTCTTCAGTATGGCCCAATCTACCGTCAATGTTTGCCTATAGAGATTGTACAGCTGTATACTTGTGTGGCAATGTTGCTGCCACTGGACTGGTTTGGTATGAAGGACAGACACATGTTTAGCAAAACTACTACTACTTTTGGCTGCTCCCGTTAGGAGCAGGAGCTCTGAACTCCTTCGCTAACTTAATGTAACTAATGTCTTAATGTCTACGTTAACGTAACTGCTCCGTTAGGGAGCAGTGTGTTTAGATAGATGTTTAGATGTTATAGGAGCCACAGCATGGTTAGAAAAACACAACATGTTTAGAAAAACACAGGGCTTTATTTACAGGAACCATTTCTAAGTGTCAATGTCTATGATCAGCACGCCATAGGGGCCGGTACTCAGCTGTGCTGGAGCCTCTGCTGCTGTTTCTGAGCAACTTTCTCCATGCCTGTATTCGGGTCCATATCAATGTCAGTCCAGGACCTAGCTTCACTGCGGTATATAAAGGAGAGTTGTTTAGTCTAACACACCTGAGGCTGATCACTACTCAGTATCTCTGTTGCATCTGTCCTTCCCTGAGCCAGGCGCCCTCTCTCTGCTTGCAGCCGAGGCTAAACCACACACCCCTACCACAACTTGATTTTATGCATCTGGATACAATGGATGTAGCTGAAATAGCCAAATCCACTCATTAGAAGGGGCCACCACATACTGTCCACATACTTTTGGCCATAAAGTGCAAATGAAGAGAGAGAGAGAGAGAGAGAGAGAGAGAGAGAGAGAGAGAGAGAGAGAGAGAGAGAGAGAGAGAGAGAGAGAGAGAAGGGTAGATAAGAAAAAAGGAAAGAATATAGATTACTGTAGTAAATATAGTGCGTTTGCGTGTTTGTGTGAATGTGGGTGGGTGGTTGATAGCTAAAGTGTGTGTGTGTGTGTGTGTGGGAGCAGATGTGACTAAGCGCAGTGGGAGTCAGAAGCCTGCTGAGACCAACATCAGTGATTTATGAGACAGAGGACAGGAGAGCGAGAGCGAGAGCAAGAGAGAGAGAGAGAGAGAGAGAGAGAGAGAGAGAGAGAGAGAGAGAGAGAGAGAGAGAGAGAGAGAGAGAGAGAGAGAGATGAAGACAGAAATACAAGAAAGAGGGGGAGAAAAAAGGGTCATCTACAGCAGTGGTTCTCAACCTTTTTGGGGTCCTGGACCCCCTGCGTATTTTTGATCTACCCTGAGGACCCCCTCCACCTGATCTTGGGGGAGGGGGGTTGCAATTTGATAGAGACAGTAGAAACTGCATTTTAAATTGCATTATAGCATTTATTCACTCTTTGGGGCAAAAATAAGAGCTTTCAGTTGTAACTTAGATATAGTTAACAAAACAATTCTTATGCAGTAACTTTCAGATATATGTAACAAAACAGAATATGTATTCAGTAACTTCCAGATATATGTAACAACAGAATTTTTATGCAGCAACTTTTAACAATGCAAACGGGAGTGAGATCTCTTATTAAAATACAATAAATTACACTTGTGAAACAGATGTAATTAGAGAAAAAAGTCCTATTACCCTTTATAGTTTAGGTAGATAAAAGTCTCAGTCACATTTGAGTAAAATAATCCTATTTCTATAAATGTCATAGGATCTTTTTTTAAAGATATTTTATTTTCACGGACCCCTTGCAATTACACCACGGACCACTAGGGGTCCGCGGACCCCCGGTTGAGAAACACTGATCTACAGCACATTAGCAACCAGCTAGATGATTTAAAAATGGATTGCAGAACAACATGTGTGTCTGAAAGTCTCGTATTATTCCTCTAAACCAGCTGTTCAGCCATGCCCAGCTGCAGCTAAGCGAGAGGGAGAGAGAGGGACTGACTATCAATGGAGGACTGACCGTGCTCGGTTTATCATGTGAAGGGGGGGGGGGTTACACACAAAACTCCACCTCCACATCGTTAGAGAATTCAATGGCATACAAAGCTGATTCGGTAAAAAAGAAAGCAAGCATACCCTGTGATCAAGCAGCCTATACCAGTTCCTAAAATGTACATGTCAATGTCATGAGAAACTTCAGTTAACATTGTTAGCTGTAAAATGTGTTAACTTTGATTACAAATTAGGGGAGTGGGCATCGTGTTGCTGATGGAAAAATAAATGCATTTTCTTATCAATTCGCTTCGAATCTTTAATAATATTTATTAGGCTTCATTTCAATTTTTTTGAAGTTAATTTTTTCATCTACTGAATTATTTATTGCTCTCATAAATTCTAGCTGCTTATGCACAGAAATATTGACTGTTAATTTGTTTAACACACATAAAAGAAATATAAAAGTTGACAACATCAGTGATTTATGAGACAGAGGACAGGAGAGAGAGTGGAAAGTTGGGATATGGAAGCTTATGGCCCTTTTCCACTACATGGTACCAGATCGACTCGACTCCACTCACTTTTTTAGGTTTTCCATTGGGCAAAAGTTGGGGATAGTACCAGGTACTAGGGGTGGGAATCACCAGAGGCCTCACAATACAATATTATTGCGATTTTAAACACTTTGTGATGTGCCAAGTATTGTGACACCTATATTGCAATATATTGTGATTTATTACCTTTTTTCAATTGCAAATTATGCCCCCAAAGGAAAACTTTGTCAACATCTGTTATATCTAATAAGACAACGTTTTCAGTCTGTTCATCTCACTTCAATCATTTTTATTGCCAAAAAATTGGGATTTTCAAGCACACAGACTGACTCATAATAAAACATTGTTACTTGGCGTCCATGTATCGATACAATATTACCACACAAAATATCAAGATACCATGCTGTATCAATTTTTTTCCCCTACCTAGTACTTTTTGTGGTACCAATTCCATCGAGGTTCCAGGTAAGCTGAGCCTGGGCATGTGCACAGATAGATCCCAGGTGGTGCCCTTTTGGCCTCTGACTAGATAAGTGCCCTTTTTGCAGGACATTTTTTCTATTTCTTTTTCTAATTTTATATTTTAGTTTTTAAATTTGGCCCATGGCATCAATCCTCAATTAAAACTGTGTTGTAATGCCTGACAACTGCGTTTGAGTTCTAATTCTGTGAGACTTCACGAGCCCCTGCCCCTCCCTCTTCGACTTACTCACAGCCACCACAGTTAACGCATGAAAATCGAGTAGCCTGTGGAGCAGCATGATCCACATCTCTCTGACCTGCCTTCATTGTTGAAAGCCAGGTAACGATAGTGTTTGTCCTAAGCCTCGGGATTGTTGTCACTGTTGGGAAATTAAACCACTATTAAAACATCCCCATCCAGCCAGCCTAACTTGGGCAATAGCCCACCATTAAGCTTAACAACAATCAAGCTAGTCTGGCATAAAATAGTGCTATCAATGAAAACGAGTAACTCTGGTAGGCTAGTTAGTTCCTTTGTCAGGCAACTGAAACAAATAAATATGTTACGTGGTTAATAGGCTATGCAATCATATTTGGATATCTCTCATCTCTCATCCTCTCCTTTGCTCTCTTCTCCTCTATCCTCTCTCCTTGTCCCTCTCCTCATTTTCTCCCCTCTCCATCTTACTCCTTATCTCGTTTCCTCTCCTCTCCTCCTCTCCACTTCCTGTTCTCCTCTCTCCTCTTCCCTCTCCTCACCTCCCCTATCCTTTCCTCTGAAAAGGACTCAAAGGTCAACCTGATGAACTCTTACTTTGTGAGTGTAAAAGTGTGGATTTAGTAGTTCAGGTTGATTTTATTCTTAAAAAAACCCCCCCAAAAACTGCAGGATTTGTTCTGATGAGACAGTTTGACAGTATGATTGATTCCCTATTGATTGTAAAATTGATCAAAGTTGCTATGGTTGGTTTCTCAGCTCACTGTGCGTGTGCATATGTGTGTGTTCATACTGCAGCAGCATCGTTTCTGCGCTGCGTGCTGATCAATAAGATGACCCAACAGACATGTAATGTGAATTCATGTATTCTGTTATCAGTGCCCTTTTTTTCTGCTTGAGCGCCTGCCCCCCAAAATGTCTGTGCAGGGCCCTGACTGAGCCGATACTAAAAGGTGATGTGTAAACACTGCAGACCAGTGATTGGTCAGAGAGAAATTGAACAGCTCTGTTTACAACCAGGAAATGCCAAAGTGTTATAAAATGAAACTCATGTCATAAAAAGCGTTTTTTTTCCCCCACCCACACTCCAGGAAGTCCTTACTGTCCCTCTGATTGGGTAACCTTAACCCCATCCTAAACCTAACCTTAACCAAACTAACAAACGGAGGCAACGAGTACAAGCCAAACAGATGCAGAGTTGGATGGGTCTTCGTGAAATGCGGGTGTGATAGAATTAAGGCCTTGTGAAACTTGTATCGTAGTTGATAACATACTCATGTAAAAAATATATATTTTTTCAGCAAATATCTTAGTTACACTAATATTGTTCAAGTGAAACAGCCACTTCAAGTTGGTCTTGTTTTTGCAAAATAAAACACTGGTGTGGGGTGCTGGTAGAGAAGGGAGGAAAAACTAGCGTCAACACGCCCACAAGCGACCAGCAGGGCTTCACCGTGAGGGGGTACTATCAGCAGTGGAAAATCAAATCCAGAAAGGTAAAGCGAGTAGAGTCGAATACAGTCGAGTTGAGCTGGTACCATGCAGTGGAAAAGGGGCATTAATATGCTCACGTACACACGCACATACGCACACACATACGCACGCACGCACGCACGCACACACACAGTGAGGGGGGGGGGTTGGAATGTAGTATTTTTATTTGTACTATATACTGTATGCTTTCGTCACATTGTTCATTTTTTAACTGCCATTCCAGTAGAGCGAAATTAACGATGAACTGAACTGAGACAGAGAGAGACAGAGAGCAAGGAGAGAGAGAGAGAGAGACTCAATACACACAGAGCAAGAGTGAGAACAGATTGAGGAGAACTTCTGTTCCCTCATCCACCCAGCTTGAGCTTATTTATGACCTGTCAGTCAGACAAACGGCACAGAGCTTACCAATGCCAGAGAAATACTGAGAAAGACAAACAGACTGACAGAGAGAGAGAGAAAGAAAGAAATAGAGAAAAAAAGAAAGAAAAAAGAAATAGCCAGAGGGAGAGGGAGAGACAGAGGAAGACAGGGAGAGAAAAAACATTAACCAAGAGATAGAGGAGAGAAAGCGATGCGGCAAGAGAGAGACAGAGGAGCGAAGGAAGAGATAAACACACACACAAGATAGGGAAAGCAAGAGGGAAAGAGAGAGAGTAACTGTGAGAAAGGTTGAGAGAAAGAACATGCTGCCGGCTGTCCATCTGACTTTCTTTCCATTTCTGTGTATATACAAACTTGACCTCAACAATACAGATGTCAGTGATACTTAGATACAAATTAGACAAGATTGTGTGTGTGTGTGTGTGTGTGTGTGTGTGCATGCAAGTGCACGTGAGCTAGTGTATGAGTTGGAAAAGCTACAAAGTTGATTGATATCTGGAAGTGCTGGGCGATTTAACCAATGTCAATGAGGTCAAGAGCTTACGCACACAAACACACGCACGCACACACACACACACACATGCACGCACGCACATGGATGATGATGGGGTTTTAACCATATGTGAATGTGTGTGTGTCCTTATATGCTGAGATCTTAGTCTATGTGATTGACTGGTTCTGGATGACTGATTGCAAGATGTGGTGATTAAATGTGTGTGTGTGTGTGCGTGCGTGTGTGTGTGTGTATGCAGTACCAGAGCAGCTGATTGATGTGTGAAGATGAAAGGATTACAAGTCTTGTCATTCTTCCCTTCTGTTTGTCCAGTATTGTCCAGTGTGTGTGCACATACTCACATGAACACGCACACATGCTCGCTCGCTCGCTCGCTCGCTCACTCACTCACTCACTCACTCACTCACTCACTGTCACACACACATGGATGATGATTGGGTCTCAACCATATGCGTATGTGTTTCCGTATATGTTGAGATCTTAGTCTATGTGATTGATTGACTGGTTCTGGCTGACTGATTGCAAGATGTGGTGATTAAATCTGTGTGTGTGTGTGTGTGTGTGTGTGTGTGTGTGTGTGTGTGTGTGTGTGTGTGTGTGTGTGTGTGTGTGTGCGTGTGTGTGTGTGCGTGTGTGTGTGTGTCTGTGTTTGCAGTACCAGAGCAGTTGATTGATGTGTGAAGATGAAAGGATGACAGGTCTTGTTAGTCTTCCCTTCTGTCCAAGTATTGTCCAGTGTGTATACACATACTCACATGAACACACACACACACACCAAGAAAGTGTATTTCCGTTACTTCCCTAATGACAGTTGTATGAGAAACTGAAGAAACGCTTTCTTTTCTTCTATTAAGGACAAGTCTGTCTTGAGATACATTGTTTCTGTCACAAAACACACGTAGAATTGAAGCAAGATTTGACACTGCTATAATGGCTAACATGCCAGCAAGACAGGAGATAGGATGGGAGACCCCTACCTCTAATGTACGACTTCAGTCACAGGCTGTTAAATGACTGAAATCATTGTGAAGTGTGGAATAGACAAATTAGTGGTGAATACATCAGACTATCTCCATGAGGAAATGCATGAAATGCCCCCCTCACTCAGACAAGCTCCCCGGTTAGTTCCCTATGAATCCACATAAAATCTGCTGTTGTGCACATTCTGCTTGAAGTATGTAGCAGTATTGGCAATGGCACAGTGAAATGAAATAAACTTATTTGTAGACAGGCACTTGAATTTGTGTCCAATTCCCCCTGTTTATTCGGTTGGGGCATCCAGGGAGGCAAAGCAAGTGCTCAAGTGCTTCAAACTTCAAAAGCCGTTTTTTTGGTGAATGACCCTCACTAACAGTGATCGTGTTTAAGTCACCGATTGAGTGATCAGTTTGACATGATTGGGCCACTGGATCAGGTGACCAACAACGTCACTGAAGTTACACGATTGGTCGGCCGAGAGCTGAGAGGCATGAAAGAGAGCACAAATAACCCAAATAACAATCCCTCTGACAAAACACTCACTGGTGAATTCACAAAAGGATTGCGTGGCTTTTGCAGCCGCTAAAACTGCACAAATAAGACAAAAAGAAACTTTGTAATTCTCAAAGTACCTGCAAAGGTTGCGCAACTCTTCCACACTTTAATCATCGCACAAGTCATCAGTCACCCATCACAGGATGACTAGATGGTCCTTGTCAATGTGACAGACAAATAACACTCGCAAAGGGTGAAATGGATCCCTACCTGCACTGCCAAGCAAATAGCATCTCAGTGCTCTGGTGCTATTTGCATGTATATGCATACATTTGGCGCAAAATTGGCCCCTTTCTATGCAAATGAGCCTCACTGCAAAAAAAGGCCAATTCACAAACACCAACGCTAATAGCCACACGCCATCAGAGTGAAAATTATTAGCATCTTCAGAGGGTTGATGGTAACTGAAGCACATTTATAAAGGGTGTCACGCCCAGATTTTCCAGTGATCATGGCAGCAGTCTAGCCAGGTGAAGGCATTATCATGCCAGGCATGCTCGTGAGCGGATATTTCCAAGGAGAATATTACTTTTTTATTTAACTGAGACCGAAATCATTTGCAGATACAGGTTGCCAGGTCAAACAATTCTCGCAATAATTGATGAGATCAAGGATGACACTGAGCCTGGCTCCTGTGTTCTTGGCGCAAAGCCACCATTTATACTTTACCACATAGATAATTGCACTCAGCTGCAAAATTTTACGGGCATGTTTGTGCTGTAATTTTTTTTTTGAATTGGACCTTGAGACGAGGTGGATAGCAGTTCTAAGTGATGTGCAATTCATGGTGCTATCAGCAGCCGCAATCCATTCTTTGTGCATTCCCCTGTCAGTACAGAGAGTGTTAGAAAAACGAGGAACATCAGCAGATAGAAACAGATGAACAGAAGAGGGAGAGTTAACAGATTATTAGAATAGTTATAATTACAATTAAATTGTCTTTCAAATCAAACATCCCAAGATATGAGTGGAAAATGTTGTTTATGCAACTGCATTTATAGCCTTTTTTGACCATTTCATGTGATATGCTACTTCAGTACACTATAACAACAAATATTACTGACATCACTACAGAAAATTGCAGATGAACATTTAATACCCAGGAATTCATGTTATAGACACTACCGCTGACTATCCCTGTAACAAATTGGCCACAATTTTGAACATTGACCATACATGGTCCAGCCATATACTAGGTTTTGACCTAGTCTTGTTTTTTGTTTTTTGAGTATTTGCTATGGTGTTGCATGTTTGCTGATTTTTGATCCACTCTCATACAATAGTTCATTTTCAGCTTTGCTGCACAGAAAATTAACAGGAGTATGGAAGGACTAGATAATATGTGTCCCTGCGCCTACCTGTGTGTTCGCTTGAGAGAATGCGTGGGTTGTTCTGAATGTGTACATGTCTTTGCCAGAAAGACAGAGGTAGAGAAAATTAATTTAGGCATCACAATGCTTTTAACAGCGTTTTTCCTCCGCTGGATATGTATTTATGTGTGAGCCGGCGTGTTGCTTATGTGTGAGCAGTTGTGTTTGTGTGTGTGTGTGTGTGGGTGTGTGTGGGTGTGTGTGTGTGTGAGAGATTTGGTAAAGGAGCATTTTCTCTGCTGAATTGAATGATCATATCAGCCGTTGAAGAACTGACCCCAGAAACCCCTTGTCTCTACTCGCTGGCCAATGAAAATGCCTGGCTCCTCTCTCCAGTCTGCTCTTTCCTTGGTAACGCCGGCTGCTCATGTAATCGCAGAAAAACAGAGGGATGAGGAGGGATAAAAGGAGACTTAGGAGTGGAGAGAGGAGAGAAAAGTAATTAAAATGGAGTGCTGGAGAAAGAGGAGTGTGCTGGCCTGTGACCGACGGATGCAGCGGTGTTGAACCAAAGTCTGCTGTGGGATTAACAGGGGTATTATGCCAGGAAATGGCTCCCTTGTGCGTGTGTGTATTTGTTGAGCTTTCTAGTTGTCTTATTTATGCATATAAGAAATAGTGAGACAGAAACAAAAGAAACAGTCTGTGATGGATGAGCAGCCCACTGATCAGGCAGAGCACACTGACAGCTAGGACACACTGCTCCGAGTCGCTCTCTCTCTCCTGTTTCCTTAAAAATGGTTTTTTCACGAAATTAAATAGAAGATTTTGTCATAATCCATTTTGCTCGATACAAATAGGGTAAGATGAAAGACAAATAAAGAATACATTTGATTATTTATGACCTTGGTTATGACTGTTCTTATACAGAATACAAGGCCACATAGCATTTGTATTGGAATCATTTTGTGTTTTTTCATTGTGTCACTCACACCAATACGTAAGAAATCTAAGGGGATATGTACTACACCACTTTGTCAGTATGCAGGATATACACTATATGGCCAAATGTATGTGGACACCTGCACATCACATCCACATGTGCTTGCTGAACATCTCACTCACTACAAAACCATGGGCATTAATATGGATATCAATGACCCCCCCCCCCTTGCTGCTATAACAGCCTTTACTCTTCTGCAAAGGCTTTCCATTAGATTTGGGAACATGCTGTGAGGATTCACTCTCATTCATCCACAACAGCATTAGTAAGGTCAGGCACCAATGTTGAGGAGAAGGAGTGGCTTACAGTCAGCCTATCTATTCATCCCAAAGGTGTTAGATGGGGTTGAGGTCAGGGCTCTGTGCAGGCCAGTCAAGTTCTTCCACATCAGACTCAGCAAACCATGTCTTCTAGGACCTTGCTTTGTGCACAAGGGCATTGTCATGCTGAAACATGAAAGGACCTTCCCCAAACTATGGCCACAAAATTTGAAGTGAACAATTCTCTAGTGTCATTGTATGCTGTAGGTTTAAGATTTCCCTTCACTGGAACTAAGGGGTCTAGCCCAAACTGTGAAAAACAGCCCCAGGCCATCCTCCACCAATCTTTACAGTTGCCACTATGCATTCGGGTAGGAAGTGTTCCACCTAACACAGATTCTTCCATCAGACTGCCATATAGTGAAGCTTGATGCATCACTGCAGAGAATGGGTTTTTACTGCTCTAGAGTCAAATCACGGTGTTATTCACACCACTCCATCCGACACTTGGCATTGCACATGGTGGTTTTAGGCTTATGTGCAGCTGCTCGGTCATGGAAACCCATTTCCTGAAGCTCCCGACGAACAGTTCTTCTGCTGACGTTGCTTCCAGAGGCTGTGTGGAGTGTTGCAACTGATAACAGACGATTTTTACGTGCTATGTGCTTCAGCACTCGGTGGTCCCATTCTGTGAGTTTGAGGGGCATACTGCTTTAATGCTGAGCTGTTGTTGCTCCTAGACATTTCCACTTCACAATAACAGACTTACAGTTGACCGGGGTAGATCTATCAGGGCAGAATTTTGATGAACTGACATTTTGGGAAGGCGACATCCTATGATAGTGCCACGTTGAAAGTCACTGGCCTCTTCAGTATGACCCATTCTACTGTCAATGTTTGTCTACAGAGACTGCATGGCTTTGTGATTGATTTTATGTGTCTACCAGCAATGTATGAGGCTGAAATATTCAAATCCAGCCTCTTACTCTAATTAGAGTTGAGCAACTGTTTCCATTTTCATATTGTCCAATCGTGGCTACTTGAGATCGCCAACATGCGATCCGATGGCCAGAGGTTGGCAGGAGGAGAAGGGGGTTGGGGGGAGTTAGGTCACAGCACGTCAGTGAAATGTCAGCATGGACGAACCATTTTGAGTGTTGCTCAGCTGGAGCCACACGCACATGGAGCTGTGAAATAATAGAACTTTTAAGCTTTCTGCAAGCAATATAGTTAAAGTTACATGAATAAACATAAGAGTGTGAACATTTTATTTAAAATATTTCAACATTAAAAAAATCTAATGTCCTCTTGGTGTGACAATATCACAGCATCACGTTCCATTTAACATTATTATGTTATCGTTAATATCACAATCCATATCATAGCCATATCGTTAAATGGATTGCATTTATTTATGCCCGCAAACACACACACACACACACACACACACACACACACACACACACACTGACGACAGTGTCAACCATGCAAGGTAACAACCAGCTCATCGGGAGCAGTTAGGGGTTAGGTGGCTTGCCCAAGGACACCTTGACAATTTTGCAAGGAAGACAAAGGATCGAGCCAGCAACCCTCCAGTATCACATGACCTGCTCTACCTCGGAGCCACTGTCACCCCCAACTAATCACATGGAGCGCAGAGCAAAGTTTTTGTGAGCAGGCATATGGATAACGGAGATGTGGGGTGTCAGGTTCATGGAAAAGAGTTGGCAAACTGGTTGATAATGAAGGATTTAAAATTCACTCAATGCTTGTGCTGATTAACGGGGCTCAGCAGGTGGACACGCTGCTCCACTGCAAACATCTCTAAATAACAGTAGGGTGCAGATTCTAGAAATTATTTTTTCACAACATCTTAGTTCTGACAATTAAAATTGCATTAATATGGGGTTTCCGGGTAGCATAGCGGTCTATTCCGTTGCCTACCAACATGGGGATCACTGGTTCGAATCCCCTTGTTACCCCCGGCTTGGTCGGGCGTCCCTACAGACACAATTGACCATGTCTGCGGGTGGGAAGCCAGATGTGGGTATGTGCCCTGGTCGCTGCACTAGCGCCTCCTCTGTTCAATCGGGGCACCTGTTCAGGGGGGAGAGGGAACTGGGGGTAATAATGTGATCCTCCCAGGCGCTACATCTCCCCTGGCACAAGTCCTCACTGTCAGGTGAAAATAAGTGGCTGGCGACTCCACGTGCATCAGAGGAGGCATGTGGTAGTCTGCAGCCCTCCCTGGATCGGCAGAGCAGTTGGAGCAGTGTCCGGGGTGGAGTAGTGTTCGGGATGGCTCGGAACAGTGGTGTAATTTGCCGGGTACAATTAGGGGAGAAAAAGGGGTAAAAATCAGAAGAAAATAAAATTGCCTTAATTGTCGATCATCCCTTTAATCGTCGCTATACGATCCGATCGCCAATCTGCACAAGCCTTCTGGTCCCATGCTTCTGGTGTCGTTGAGCTGGGGAGGGACGGCCAACTTTGAAAGTTGTGCTTGCAAACCACAAGCGACAAATCCTACCCATTTTAACTTTAAGGTGAGACTAATATGCAAATTGGCTTTGCAAGTTATTCAACATTTTCTAGAAGGCTTGCTGCCCATTGTGGTCTTTTAGGAGTTAACTTGTATGTCTACTGGGGAACAAAACAACCTTTTGATGATATGCAATTTTCTGTTTTTACAGAGGTGAAGAACCAATCAGGCTGTTATCCACTGCACTTGCTTGACAAGTGAGTAAGAGGGCTGAGGTCATGAAACCAAAGCAAAGAAAAAAGACAAAAATCAGGACAGCAGCCAAATGTTCAGGGTTTCATTTTCTTGAACGGCCAAAGGAATCTCAAACTTTTACCTCTTGAATGTTTCTCATAAGCTCCCGCACCTGATCAACATTCCTGTAGTCCCTCATTCATCCCATCATCCCTGGCCAAGATGGTCTTATCCCTGCAACACCTATTCTTTACGCCTCCCTCCTCTTTCCACTCTGTTTCTCTCCCTATCACCCTCTCTCCCTTTCATATAGTTCTCTCTCTCTCTCTCTCTCTCTCTCTCTCTCTCTCTCTCTCTCTCTCTCTCTCTCTCACTGTGATAAGACAGACTATCATGCGGTTTGCTCCTTGGCCTACTGAATTTCAACTAGGGCCCCCGACAGAAGAGCCAGGCCATGGTCTGTACCCTCTCTCCTCCTAGAATGTTAACTAGCTGAGCAGCAGTGGCTGGCATCCTGACCAGCTCTGCAGGTCTACTGAATGCAGGATATGAATGGAGGGAGGGAGAACAGAAACAGGTAGGGGATTGTGGTGGTCATGTGTGTGTGTGTGGGTGTGTGTGTGTGTGTGTGTGTGTGTGTGTGCGTGTGTGTGCACGTGTGTGCACGTGTGTGCACGTGTGTGTGAAGGGAAATGCCAGAGGTGAAACAAACAGCATTTTCTGACAAACTCATGCATTCATGTACCCACACATACATACACAAAAACACTGCTCACTGAACTGAAAGCTGGACGGAGTGCAGGATGGCATTAATAAACAGTGAGAGAGCGCAACATGGACGGATCCATAGGGGATCAAGCAGCCAACACAGATCTGAGAGGAAGTGGCTCCTCTTACCTTGTTGATCCAGGTCTGGAATTCAGGTCCCTCGGTTGTTAGAAACAGATCTAGAATAAGGCAAGGGACCAGCTGTTAGTTGATAAAATCAATCAATTTTTGATCTTGTCAGCAGAAAATATAATTGTCACTTAAGGGGGAAAAAATATGGTTTTTAGAGCTACTGTTGACTCCCATAGCCCTTAGCCCTTTTTTGAGCGAGACACCGGAAGCATACACTGGACTGTAGCTTGTTTTCAACCAGTGCGATTTTGATGAATTAACAGTAGCAACCACACAATGCAAAGAACTACAGTATTTGGACAGGTAATGCTGCCTAATATATGAAACCTTATTAACAAATTCTAAAACAGTTTGAAGTGGATTTTCAGACTAACTCATGAAAAAAAAACACCTGCAATTTATCATGGGAATAATTGAATATATATTCTCTACTCGTGTATTCATCAAAACCAGCAAACTGATAGACTTTTACAGAATTAACTCCCACCAAAACAAACAACAACAAAAAAGAAAGAAAAAAGAAAAAAAAAGGGGAAAAAAAGACAAAACAAACAAAAAACAAGGATACAATACTGGTTCTGTTCAAATCTGGCACTAGAATGCAAGTTAAGTTTCAGGATTCCTGGAAGCTTGTCACATTGCACACACTGAAAAAGTATTTTAAGAATAAACGTAAAGGGCCTATCCAGCGGTTGTCATGTCTTTTGCAAATTTTCTAATAATGCATCAGTTGTGTGCGATCTGATCGGCATGTTTCCATCAGAGAGTAAGTTCACTGTACATCTACAATGAAGGTAAGCGAATCCAGGCATCCTCTAGGGAGCAATGTAAACATTTATTCGCTGCTCACCAGCCAAACACTGCACATTTCTGAAACAATTGTTTTCAACCAGACAGTCCAGTTTTCACATAATTTCTTCAGGTCCAATCAGAGGTTAACCAGGTCCAGTGAGAGAAGTCCACCAGAGATCTAAATTTCTAGTATTTTTTTTTTAAAACCAGCCACAACACATGTGCTGCTTAATCAAAGAAATGTTTAATGTAGTGTTTGTTTTCACACGAGCAAGGAGCGCACAAAATATGTGATGTCTCCCATCATAGATGCAAATCAGGAAAAATAGTCACACTGTGAATAGCCTATATGTGTGCATTCAAGGCACATGATGTTCAAGCATGTTATGGCAGAAACTAGATTCCCTGCTTCTTCAGTAATTACTTATCTCCTAAAAGTCGTGGTTGTTGGTAATGTTTGGATTTGGTTCTAGTTTTTAGAAATCTTTAGAAGTCCTTGGTAAATTAAGCATCTGTAGTTCTGAGAGTAGAATTTATACCACATGGATAACAAGCACAAACGAGCAGGTGCTCCATGATCAGGGGCTAGAGTTTAATAACACCTTGACCTATTCTTTTTTCTCTTTCTTTTTTTAAGTGGGTGAGCATCAGTGCAGTTGAGGTTGTATTTTCAAAAATATAGATGGTGATGGCAACAGCCACTCAAGTAAAAAACGGTAAGGGGTTAAGTAGGAAGGAAAATGAAAATATTTTCCACTTAGAGCAATGGGATTTCAAGGAAACTTCGAAGTTTCGCCCCCTGGTTATGCCTCTAGCTCACTCTTATTGGAATTCTATAACCTGTGCTTGTGCTTATATTTACTGCTTTTCAAGCACAAGCAGCAGCTGCATCCCTAATGCTGCTTTCCATGTACCACTCCAATTAGAGGACACTTATTTTCGGCGCTGTTCTCCAGAAGGCAGCGCTCCTCCACTAATGGATATGAAATAAATATTGCCACTGATCAGCCTTAAGGCAAAGCTGTGCTCCACCTGCAGCACCAGCACAGCGGATGTAATAAATAAGATGGAGAAGAAGGATGAATAAATCTGGTTGTGAGAACACAAGTGAAAGGATCACTGGAGGCATGGAGGTTAGGATACTTCATGGAAATGCCCAGTCTTCTTTTACCGTATTTCCCAGACAATAAGTCACTGTTTTTTGTTTTGTTTTTTTACTCGTCTGGCTGGTCCTGCTACTTATTCCAAAGTGATTTATACAATGTAATCTTGTGGGATAAATACACTGCATTTCACGTAAGGCCATTAGATGGCACTGTTTAATCTTGTCACTAAATTGAAAATACTGTACCATAGTGATGCGCAGGTCGGGCGGGTCCGGGTAAGCTTACTAGAAAATATCACGGGTTCGAGCAGGTGGGTCAAAAAGTGACAAAGCAGCACTCCAAGTAAGTTATAAATAACTTACAGAAACATTGCGTGCAGTAAGCTAGGCGGTGCATTACTAGTCCACCCCCTCTTCCCCTCTCTCTGTCACTCTCTCTCTAACACACACATGCACACAAGCAGCTTTATAATCAATTTGCGATCAGGGTTTTGGTCAAGTGTTGAGGCTTCACCTAACAGTTTTTTCCCTAAGGGGCATTCATAGTTTTTGTTTACATTGCCAAAACTTTTTCTTTTCGTCAGAAAGAAGAGGCTTGTGAGTGTGTGTGTGTGTGTGTGTGTGTGTGTGTGTGTGTGTGTGTGTGTGTGTGTGTGTGTGTGTGTGTGTGTTGTGTGCGTGTGTGTGTGTTGTGTGCGTGTGTGAGCGAAAGAGAAAGAGCGGGGCAGTTTGTGTCTTTAATGATAGGTAACTTGTTTTGCTGCTATTCAACAATAAAGAACACCGTTTGGAATGATTCATCTGTTTATTTAGTAGCCCAGACCCAGACGCTATTAGGCTAAGATACAATAGGCTATGCCTTACAATCAGTGTATTATGCTGGGCAGACAGAACTAGTGCAAAAAAATCAAATAGTGCAACACTTCTCACTTTGTTGTAGTAGAATCAAATAGTGCAACACTTCTCACTTTGTTGTAGTAGCCTGGGCTAAATTTGGAGATTTGTGGTTCGGGTCAGGTTCAGGTGGTTAATTAACACATATTTAGCAGGTCAGGTGGTGCGGATTGGCTCTCATAATGGGTCGGGAGGGTGCAGTTGTTAAAAAACCCTGACCTGCGCATCCCTACTGTACCACCATATAAATACAACTTATACACCAAAGCGAAATTTTTTCCCCCTCAGAACATTTTTTTTTTTTTTGCTGAGTGCAACTTGTAGTCAGGTGTGACTTGTAGTCAAGTCAAGTCAATTTTATTTGTACAGCTCAATATCACAAATTACAAATTTGCCTCAAGGGGCTTTACAGCAACACAACATCCTGTCCTTAGACCCTCACCTCAGATAAGGAACAACTCCCTAAAAAACCCTTTAACAGGGAGAAAAAATAGAAAGAAACCTCAGGGAGAACAACAGAGGAGGGATCTCTTTCCCAAGATGGACAACATCTTGGGAGAGATGGGTCTGCAACATAGTATGGGGAACACGGTAGTCTAATGTTGGTGGTAGCCACTACAGTCTTCAACTTGTGCAAGATGCTGCAGTGAGGTCAATGACTACTAGAGCAACAACAAATAAGCAAATAAGTCAACAACATATAAATATAGACAGGAGGTATCAAGAGATATATTGAAGACATTATTGTTACCCAGCAGGCTTGAATTTAGTCTTGCATTTTCAGCCCTTAAATGTTAACGTTTCCCCTGCACAGAAAGCTTGACCCAGATCCAGATGACAAAGACTTGAGAGATGAACTGCAAATCTATGTAGAGCATGTAATAAAATGTACCTTGTCATCAGTACAAGAATTTTTACAATGCAATGAAGTGAAAATGCAGTGAAACACATGCATTCATATTCGAAACAGTCTAAGTAACATGAAATTTGGTAATAGGACACTCAACATGCAAACTAGCACAAAACACAAAAAGGAAAAAAAAAATATATATATATATATATATATATATAACTGTTTTTCTTCATTGAATCACATTTGCAGCTGATGAGTGCGCGACGCACGAAACAAGCTTGTACTGCTATGTATTAAAAGTTTTTTTCCTGCATCTGTATACACACACACACACACACACACACACACACACACACACACACACACACACACACACAATTGCTAGCCTAGTTACTGATCATATGCTTGCTGACAGTTCCCTGATTGATGGATATGCTCCATTTCTGAGAAGCAATTTCCCAACAAGTTCTGCTTGGTACTGTCCCTGGTTTTCAGAGCAGTCATTGTAGAAATGTGCTCAATGGATCTGAATGAGGTTTTCCTTGGTCAGAAACTTCACTGCCAAATATAAACTTCAGCGATGTCCTCCTTTGATCCACATCATTTGGAAGGGAATGCAGACTTAGTAGCCCCACAGCCAGGAACACAAGTTCAACTTGCCATTTTAACATTTTTCTTGATGAAAATCACTTTCTAATGTCTACCAACTAATTTGAAGAAATGTGTCATGTTTAGCTTTGTATCATTTAGAGGTCAGGTTAGCTTATGTTAACTTAGACATTAATTGTAAAAGGCATTTTGACCAGGTGTGCCCAGATTTTTCCACCCCACTGTAGAACAATATGGGCTCTTTAAGGAAAACTACCAACCAGCACAAAGGAAAAAGAGGCAATTATCTTAATATAAATCACTGTAAGTGGCCTCAGGGCAGGGGCTATAAGCTACCTGACCCTACAACTCAGAACTTAATGATAACTCTACTGTCATTTTTTCCAAATCATACTCAATGTTGTTTTGAATGATTTAAATTTATTTCTTAGTTATATGATTTTTGTTTCTGTGGTTAATTATTTCACTGTTGTGTTTCCAATACTTAAATACTGTTCACTGAGAAAACTATGCTTGAAACCCATAGAGAGGCCCTCCTTATTCTGATAAATCACATCACAGGTGCTGGCCTGATTTGTGGAAGCCAAGGTTGCTATTTTCTTTTCTTCTTTTTCTCTTCCCCTCCCTCATGCCTTTCTTCCTGCTTGGTGTCTGCAGAGCAGCCCATCAGTCCTGAGGAAAGTGAGCCCATGATAACTTTGAGTGGCTGTTGCAGCTAGAAAAGCGCTATATAAAATGCAACTTGATTGACTGATTGATAAGCGCCAAGGGTGAAATGCTAGCTATGTAAGGGTGCAGCATTGCAAACGGGACATGCAAACACACAATACGCACAAAAATCACTAGAATACCTTTCAGTTCACAAATGAAAATGAGCTTACAGATGGATATGTATATAATGCAAATGTATAATTGAGTAGCTTTGTTTGTATATGTCAGTGTGTCTATGTGTGCGTTTTATGTTTTATGTGTTTGTGCAAATTATTTTGCTTTTGTGTTTGTGTGTGTGTGTGCGTTTGTGTATGTGTGTGTGCAGGGGGAGGACTTGAGTTGGGCAGAGCACATGAGCACAAGGTTCAGCACCACCCGTTGGTGAGTTGATGAAGAGTAAAGAGCTTGGATAATCATCAATCAGGCCTCTCAGACAGAACCCAGCCATGATTGGCTGATTAGCAACAATGACAGCATGTCAGTATGAGAGGAAAGATGGATTTTCATTCATTCATTAGAACCAAGCTGGGCCACTTCCTCTCCCTCTACTCTTCCAAATTCCTACCACTTAACTTTTCATCTCCACTTTCTTCTCCAAAGTTTGCTCCTCTGCAATCTTCCTGCTCTGCTCTCTTCCCCTTACCACTATCCGTGTGTCAGACCAAATTGAAACTCCCCTGTCTATCCCTTCTGTCCTTGTCTCATCCCTAACTCTAAATTTTTCTCTTCGCAATTCTCAGTTTATTCCTCCTTGGATGTGTAGGACCATAAGGTCCTGGACCTGCACTTGTCAGACCGAGAAGCTCAGGAACCAACCCTGCTGATATTGGTTTTTGACTGTCAATTTTATTTTCATTTATGTATTTGTCACTATTTTTCAGGACTTCCTCTATGTTAAAAATTATTTCTAGTTAGCAGTGACATACTGATGATTTCTATATTTTGGACTCTGTGAAGATGGTGAATTAATGCGCTGATTAAAAGTACAGTATAAATGCAGTAGACTCATAGCTAATAGAAGCGTTATTGGACAGACACATGATTTGAAATGTGGTCAAGATGAAAGGAAGTAGCCCATCTGTATTTAGCTATATATCATGTTTGCCTCAGAAAACTATTGATGATTTCTCAGCTAACGTTGCCATGGGAAGTTAAGAAAATGTGTGCCTTGTTTGTCTGAATGAGAACTTTATCACTTCACAGTGAAAAACTTATGCTTCGACTGTTTGATTAAATATATAGGAGCTTAGAATGTTACATAAGACATCAAGAAAATGTATCCAAATGTATCCAAAACTGAAATAAACAGCTGAAAATTGAAGGATGAATAAGAATCTCCCATATCTTTAATTTATAAAAAATAATTTTTTACTTCACTCTACATCGATGGCAGCTATTATTTTGTTAGAGTTAGGAGTCATATTTTTATAATGATGGTCATCTTGTTTTGGAATTGAACTCTATCTGTTGTTCTATGTGGACCTTTCAATAAGGGAGAACTTAGTTGAGTCATCAAGAAGAAACAAGTCACTTCCAGAAGTTTATTTAAATAAGTCCAATCAGCACCCATGAAGCACAAAAGAAACTGTGGCAAATCTGTGCCACAGCTGGGGTACTCCGGCACAGAGACACAGATGACAAATGGGAATGCAACAGCCCGATTATTAAAACAAAGATGACTGGAAAAGCCAGGATAAAACCATTTAAAACAAGGACTAAAATCATACATTCAAGTCTTTTTCTTTTGGAGGGGGGGGGGGCATGCAGCCCATGGCCTTGCAGGTTTAGCTCTCTCCCAGTCTCTGGTTTGTGGCTGTTTGGGTATATAGCCAATATCCATCCTCAGTTAAGTAGACTGACTCAGGACAAGTTCACACCCCACTTCCCCACAGAAACATTGAATCAGCAATTAAGTCTTCTCATCTTCTGTTGCATACTCTATACCTCTTCTCCATGTACAGTACTTTGTTGTCCAGGAGGTAAGGTGTCTGGCAGATAAAAAAAAAGCTTGCTGAGAGGCTGGGATGTGGCTGATTTCCCCTTCAACTAATGCCAAAGTGCCTTTGCGCCAGGCACTGAGCCACATACTATTTTATCATTCAAAGGGAAAGGATTTTTTTTAAGTGTCTGTATGTGTATATCTAGAGGAAAACACAAAAAAGTTCTTCTTTATCATGTCTAGTATGCCAAAGTGTTTTAGACTCAGATTGGCCTGTTTAGCTATCTGCCCACACATCAGAAAACCAATGTTTCTGAAAGTGTAAGTAGACAACTCTTGCTTTCAGAATACTTTATTGGGTATGAAGTGAATGTTGACTGCACAGTGTAATGGTTATAGAATAATGACACCATCAGCATTTATATTGGTTCTCTATAAGCCTTGCTTTCGGGGGCGCCTGGGTAGCGTAGCGGTCTATTCCGTTGCCTACCAATACGGGAATTGCCAGATTGAATCCCCGTGTTACCTCCGGCTTGGTTGGGTGTCCCTACAGACACAATTGGCCGTGTCTGCGGGTGGGAAGCCGGATGTGGGTATATGTCCTGGTCGTTGCACTGGTGCCTCCTCTGGTCAGTCGGGGCGCCTGTTCAGGGGGGAGGGGGAACTGGGGGTAATAGCGTGATCCTCCCACGCGCTACGTCCCCCTGGCAAAACTCCTCGCCGTCAGGGTAAAAAGAAGTGGATGGCGTCTCCACATGTATCGGAGGAGGTATGTGGTAGTCTGCAGCCCTCCCCAGATTGGCAGAGGAGGTGGAGTAGTGACCGGGATGGCCCACAGAGCAGGGTGATTGGCCAGGTACAATTGGGGAGAAAAAAAAAGAAAAAAAAGGGGGGGGGGCTCGCTTTCATTAAGCAATTCTGTCTGCCACCAGGCACAATTTTTCCAGGCAAATCAATTTAAGGCACAGGAAGTGCCTCAACCACCCAGTAGCGGGCTAGGCAATGGCAGACGGTGGAACAGCCAATTAACTGTGGGAATTCTACCCAGCAAAATAAGAGGAACCCAGGGTACAGAGGAGGCAAGGAAGGGAGAGTGATAGAAGATGAGCTAAAACAAGAGTGAACCTCAAACGGGCATTCACTCAATAGAGAGAGCTCTGGGACTTGAGAGGGCTCCAAACCCACTTTCAGTTGGTATTATTTCTACTTGATCAGTAAATAACACAACCTGCCAACTTATTAATACTACCGGAGTTTCTACTCTGCCTTTATCATAGCACTGAGATTGGGTTTCTGGTTCAGATTGCGATTTTTAGGGTTGTTTCTTGCTTTAGACAGTGGCCAGGCTGCTAAAAAACAGAAAGCGATCTGTTCTTTGCAATAGCGGTGCAAACAATAATACCACTCGGAAACGCCAGGAGCAAAAGTTTAAAAGTTTACTACTTCCACTTTAAAGGACTGACAGAATTTGCCATGGTCATTATCATCATTGATGGATGGACATGGTGTACATGTTTAGAGGAATACACATAAAATGGGGAAAAATTTTTCCTCAGTATACTGATCAATGAAATAGTGTTTATGACAGCATTCTGCCGTTATCTTCCCCTGCCCACTGTCCTTTCCTTCTCTGCTCTCCTTTCCCTTATTCACAGTTCCTGTCAGTCTGTATGATGTGCTGTAAAGCATTGCACACACTCCCATAAAAAGCTGTGAGCTAGCAACCTAAACCAAAACTGCTGCCACCATCACTCATTTTAACAATCTTCTTTACTGCTCCTCAGATTTTTACTTGCCTGCCAAGGGCCTTTTAGGAACTCATTCAAGTTAAAAGAGCCATCATAGAGGGCAATGGAATATAACAGAGCAGTGAAGAATGAAACATATGGGGTGCAACACAATATAATAGCATAAAGCATCTTAGAATAGGACAGAATAGAACAGCATTACTGATTTAAATACAACTGAAGGAAGGGGGTTGGTGAGTAAAAACTAAAAACAGCTGCACATAAACTAAAGTTTATATGCAACTGTATAGAACTCATGTGCATGGGGTGGGCTGACAGTGAATCTGCATAGTTCAGACATGCGTCCCGGCTGTCCCAACATCTTGATGGGCTGACAGCCATCCTGTTAGGTTTGTACAACTGGCACTGGACAAACAATCTTCAAAGCCAACTAGAGGAGGGCACTCAATAGTATGCAGATCACCAGGCATATGTATCGCCCCTTCTGCGGTGCTTGGACTTGGTGACAAACCACCACTTTTTTCGCCTAGCGGGAGAAGTGAAAAAACATGCACACAGGGACAGAAAAAAAAACGTATTTTTCCAGCCATTATAACACTTTTGCGCAGCGCCCAAGTCGATTGAACAGGAAATATGAACAAAAAAATAATAATATGCAGGGCTCAAGCAAAAAAATCTACTTAATAAAAACTTGTCAGTCTTTGAATGTGCAGCCTCCTTGGTGGACCTTCGCAAGAAAGCAACCAAGTCTGACATGAAATGACAGAGATCAGGCTATCATAATTCCAAAGCCTTTATTAGAAGATGTCAAATGTGTCTAATCGTCACAGTTTTCATGATATAAAACGAATGAAGGCAAATGGCTGCTCTGCTGATTGACTTTCATTCATTCTAAAGTGATAAAACAACAATAAGAAAAGACCTTCAGATTTGTTTAACTCATGATTTTCATGATATAAAATGATTCAAGAAGAATGGCTGCTCTGCTGATTGACTTTCATTCATAAAACAGAAAGAAAATATAGCTAAACTATGGGGAATGTTTTATTGTAGCTACTGAGATAATTTCCGGCTGTGACTGTTATTAATCCTAATCTTGAAATTGTATTTTTATAGTGGAAGTTTAACATTGGACACTATGGCACTGCCGCATGGTGGCAAGATGAATAAGGTGAATTATTTTTGGTTCACCCAGTGTTATTCCCATTATCCTATGTTGAGATACGCAGTGAATGATTTGCTGGATTGGCGAATTACAATCAATTTCTCATTTACTTTCAAGACTCATACCCGAATGCCTAATGTTTTGGTTTTGACATCATCACTGCCCGATCTGACTCAACCGTAGATGTGAGTCACGCATGCGCACAGTTGACTCAGAGCAGGCAGTGATGGAAATCAGTGTTGGCCAAGTGAGCGGCGAAAGCAAGAATACATTTTTTTTCGAAGTTTTTTTAATCACCGCAACCTTAAGAGGTCCTTTATCATAGTCATAACTGTGCACAAACATTTTAGACCGATAGATCCTGTAGTTTGCGAGATTAGCAACAGAGACGCGCGCGCGCGCGCACGCACGCACGCACACACACACACACACACACACACACACACACACACACACACACACACACACACACACACACACACACACACACACACACACACACACACACACACACACACACACACACACACACACACACACACACACACACACACACACACACACACACACCAAATGCAGAATCCCCTCCTGGCTACCGCCTGGTGGTTCAAAGGTAGGGTTGGCTTGTGTATGTATGTGACATGTGGAAAAAGTTCTGGATTAGATTCAAACCAAAGATGATGTGTTTAGGATTGAACCATATTGTGTCAGTTGATGTTACTGATTTTAATATATTTTGATTGTTACATATTAATTGATTTTAACATGTCACAAAACATGACAGTCACAGAATAAACAAACTGAAACAAAATTTGTCAGTTTATTCGGTTTTTGAAAAACTTGAAAATATGACTTAGGCCATTATTTTAAGAAGGTGACGATTTGCAATAGAACCTTATTACTGAACAGTCAATGGTCATGTTGTGTAAGGTCACCCTAAAATAGATTTAAGTCTTGGACAAAATGGCACTTTAAGTCAACTACCTTGGTAAAAGAGAAACAGGCAATCAACCATATACACTCACTGGCCACTTTATTAGGTACACCTTGCTAGTACCGGGTTGGACCCCCTTTTGCCTTCAGAACTGCCTTAATCCTTTGTGGCATAGATTCAACAAGGTACTGGAAACATTCCTCAGAGAGTTTGGTCCATATTGACATGATAGCATCACGCAGTTGCCGCAGATTTGTCGGCTGCACATCCATGATGCGAGTCTCCCGGTCCACCACATCCCAAAGAAGCTCTATTGGATTGAGATCTGGTGACTGTGGAGGCCATTTGAGTACAGTGAACTCATTGTCATGTTCAAGAAACCAGTCTGAGATGATTCGAGCTTTATGACATGGCGCGTTATCCTGCTGGAAGTAGCCATCAGAAGATGGGAACACTGTGGTCATAAAGGGATGGACATGGTCAGCAACAATACTCAGGTAGGCTGTGGCGTTGACACGATGCTCAATTGGTACTAAGGGGCCCAAAGTGTGCCAAGAAAATATCCCCCACACCATTACACCACCACCACCAGCCTGAACCGTTGATACAAGGCAGGATGGATCCATGCTTTCATGTTGTTGACGCCAAATTCTGACCCTACCATCCGAATGTCGCAGCAGAAATCGAGACTCATCAGACCAGTCAACGTTTTTCCAATCTTCTATTGTCCAATTTTGGTGAGCCTGTGCGAATTGTAGCCTCAGTTTCCTGTTCTTAGCTGACAGGAGTGGCACCCGGTGTGGTCTTCTGCTGCTGTAGCCCATCTGCCTCAAGGTTCGACGTGTTGTGCGTTCAGAGATGCTCTTCTGCATACCTCGGTTGTAATGAGTGGTTATTTGAGTTACTGTTACCTTTCTACCAGCTCGAACCAGTCTGGCCATTCTCCTCTGACCTCTGGCATCAACAAGGCATTTTCGCCCACAGAACTGCCGCTCACTGGATATTTTCTTTTTTTCGGACCATTCTCTGTAAACCCTAGAGATGGTTGTGCGTGAAAATCCCAGTAGATCAGCAGTTTCTGAAATAGTCAGACCAGCCCGTCTGGCACCAACAACCATGCCACGTTCAAAGTCACTTAAATCACCTTTCTTCCCCATTCTGATGCTCGGTTTGAACTGCAGCAGATCGTCTTGACCATGTCTACATGCCTAAATGCATTGAGTTGCTGCCATGTGATTGGTTGATTAGAAATTTGCGTTAACGAGCAGTTGGACAGGTGTGCCTAATAAAGTGGCCGGTGAGTGTCTTTAGTTCTTTGCTAGAATTATCATTACACTTTTAGGCAATAGCGATAGCTTTTATGAACTTCTGATGAGGCACAATATGCAACCTTTAATACCTTTCAAATCTTCATACAGTTCTCCAGTGCTCATCCCTGATGCGTACATGATTAAAGTAGCCTATATACATATGCATAACTGTATATATGCGTGGGTGTGTTGGTGTGGGAGCACACAGTAATAAGAGGTATCAAATATGTTGAATGATCATGTTGAATGTATAATTAACATTTTAATTCTGAAGGCAAGTGGAGCTGCTGAACGAAGACAGAGGATAACAAGAGACACAGCGAGAAAATAAGAGATACAGAGACAGCAGATGTTAAGGCCATACAGATTTCAAGGTGTGAGTGAACAGAAAATGAAGCAGCTTACAAAGCAAATAACTTTAAAACAGAGGCACACCAATAGTTTAATTGCAACAGAGGCAAACTATTATTACTTGATTAACATTTCCACCTACTGATTTGTCAGGTTCCCTCTATTCTCTCCTCCTGACAACTGACGCCAAAAAGAACTAACACCCACGTGTACAAACAAAAACATTATGAACACCGATGACAGACATGTACAGGCCGTCCCCATGTGGCATTTGTGATTTGAGTACTTCATTAAAATAAGAGCGTGTGCTGCTGTGTTGGCCTGTTTGTGCATGTCTATACGTGTTTCTCAGTCACTGGTCTATGATCAACCCCATCAGCTCAAATCAGTCATTTCTTTCGCACTTCACAGAATAATTGTTGCTGTGTCTGTCACTAATATCAGGTTGTTATGAGCAATAACTGCCACTAGCTCGAGACTTATAAAATAGACAGTGCAACAGCGTAGACTGTGGCTCAGATCACCACGCTGCAGAACTGTAGTGTTTCAGTGTGACACAGATAAGCATGTTGTAGAGCTGATAGGTGTCTGTTGTGAAGGTATGTTGGCAGTAAGGAAAATGCAAAATACCTGAGGAAGAGATTAAAAACGCTCATAAAAAACATTAGGCTCAATGTGATGATGTAGGTGTACCAGTTGAAAATAGGTTCAGACTAAAGAAGGACTAAATAACTCCCGATGCATTGATTTCACGCTCCCATTTCTGAGCACCCAGCATTTTTCAACAAGTTGAGTGGAGTGTCAGAAGCAGAAAATCTATCAGTGATACCATGCTGACGCCCCCATGCTCTCTTTCGAACTTTCTCACTCTTTCTCTGTCTAAATGAGTGAGCAAGATAATACTTCCTACCTCCAGTTTTGGCAGGCAAATTTTAAAGTACACTTACGTTACAATGTTAACAAGGATGTTTGGTGGCTTCTGGCACAAAAAAAAAGGGCCACAGAGATGCAATCTAGAATGAGTCAATACTGTAGCCTGTTCTTGAATTGGACTATAAGAGCAATACTATAGGAATTAAGAGTGCTTGACTGAAATAGTGAAAGAGCAGCAAAGCTGATTTAGCATCAGATGACTGATGCATACAATTGATAAATTGACTTATTGAATCGCCATGAAAAAGTAAAACTACCATTGCAGTAAATGAAGGAAGGCTGATCAAAGTAATGCTATAAAAACATGAGAAAAAAAACCTAATTTGCCTTTTTGACTGAATAACTGTACACAGGAATTAAAGAGTAACTCTTTCTCAACGGGATTACAGTAGGACATACTGATAAAGCTGTTCTTGTTTCTATGGAGATTAAGGAGATTTGGACTTAATGATACTTCACATCAAAGAACGCAAGTGACTCTTTTTTCACTCTCTGGTTATGGAAGACTAAACAAATTAGTTCATAACATATATACATGTTTGTTTGTTTATTAATTACACATAGAAACACTGGAATATGCAATCTGGAATCCTATTTAGCTAGAATAATCTGGAATCTGGATCTGGAATAATAATCTTAAAAAAAAAAAAGACCCACTTTTACAACCATCACTGAAAGCAAACAAGCACGAAACCGTCCAGACCGCCGGCACACCTGTGGATAGCAGGGAATTCGCTATCCCTTTCATGCTCTCTCAGATCAACCTCAACACTGATCTTTGCATTTGTGTCATACTCAAATTTTTCTACCATTTCATGATGATCTTCTACATCACGCATGACGGAACAATTGCACCCAAAAATTTGTTCGTGATTATGTCCCAAGGATTAGTTATATCTAAAAATGCCATGAGTAAAACTAGGCTAGCTATATAGTTATCTAGCTATGACATATCCTCACCTTTATAACATTATTTATTGTCCTTTGTGTGTCCATACATCGGTAGCAATTGTGTCCTACTAAACGCCTCTCCCGTGAGTGAGTGAGTGAGGGACCACAATTTGCGATGCATAGCCCATAGCCGCAGTTGTGTGCGTGCCGTGGGGAAAAAAAAAACAGTATGTTAATACTATGTTTGGTGGTCAACAAATGACTATAGATACATTACATTTAGAGATAATGAGTGCTCATCAGACATTGGACCCCTACTGGAAATAAGGATTTTCAATTGACACAATGATGCTATAGGACAGTGATATTCAATCATATGTAATGGAGGGTCATGTGTATGGCAAGGTTTGTCTTCTAACCCAACACTACATGAGCTGATTTCACTATTTATTCCTCACCTCTCTGATTGAACACGCTCTAATGAGTGAAATCAGCTGTTCGATTATTGGGTTGATATGAAAACTTGCATAGACATGGCCCTCTATGTCAAATGGTGATAGAGTTATAGGTTATAGTGAATCTGAATAGCACTTCTGATTAACACATTCATGGTACTTGGTTATGGGAATACGTAAATTAGCATTAATCTCAAATGTACTATCAAAAACAACATCTGACTACATGGAAATTATCAGCATTGTAACTTGGTTGTTGATTGTAAAGGACTTAGTATGATTTCTGAGTAAGCCCAAGGAAACAAATTTACAGCCACAAGAGATTAGTCTTTGACAGCATAGTGTCGGTAGATGAATCAGAAAGCAGTAGAACTGATATGAATCTGAATTGATTCCTGCATGACTGTGATTGACCCATCCACCACTCCACCTGTCTCAATAAAAGGAGATTTGGAGGACACAAAGCCGCAAGCCAATATACAGCAGAGGAGACAGCATTAAAGAAAGTGCCTGGTCTAGGTATCATGGCTAGAAAAAAAAACAAACAACAACAACAAAACAACTCCTCCAAAAAGAAGTAAAAATAAAACTTGAATGCTGCTGTCCTTCAAAAGAACAGTAATTTCACAATTGTTGCATGCCCTCCACAAGACACCTTAGACAAGAGCTATTCAATTCAGAAGGAAAATCAATTTAGAATCCAGAGAAACCTTTTCATTCTTTCTTTTTTTCATTCACAGAACTTGTTTTGTTAAAACCAGCTGGGAATTTCAAGTTAGAATGCAAAGTGATTGGAGATGATTTAGTCAGGGAAACATCAGCAGACAACCCCTAATTAAAAAAAAAGAAAAGAAAAAGCACCATCAAATTGAGTTAATCCAAGTAGATTCTCAGTTTTAGACAATCTCTCTAAAGAATGGAGGAGGAGCGAAAGGAGCGGGGAAAATGTGAAATGGAGGTAGTAAAGCGGTGTAGTGGGGTGGAGAGGAGCAAAGAGGAGAGGAGTGAAGAGAAGAGAATAGAAGAGAAGGAGAAGAGAAGCGCCAGTGTTAGGAGATGAACAGGCCTTGAGTTATTCATAGGCCTTCCACCAGATTTGGCAAGGGGATTGGAAGCAATTTAAAGGCCTCCGCAGACTGTTTGACTCAGGTCGTATTATGTCTCTCTATTCCATTATGTTGAGCCCCGGTGTAGGGATTAAGACCTGGCTCTCTATTAGCCTCTGTATAAACAGATAGGAAGATGCTAGGCAGCTTCTAAGCCTGGGCAGAGGAGGAGGGCTTTGGAGTCGAGGAGAACAGATATCGGTGGGGTGGCGGCCTGTGTTGTCTCAATTGTTACGTCTCCCTTGCTATTACCTTTTCTTCTTTTCTATCCTGTCATTTGTCATGCACTGGAACTATCCACAGCGAGATCATCACTATGGATAAAGACCTGTTATGACACAGGTCTGAGAAATGTGTTGGAAGGCTAGGAGCAGTTACAGGTCCACTACTCTGTAAGGAACGGATGAATATATTAAACCCACCAAATGAATATCCAAATGAATCACAAAATGAATCGAGTGGCAAGTGCTGGCAATGCAAATCTCGACAATGCTTGAGCTCAACTTCACATGAGCCAAGAATATTAGTCTTTACTATTTTCCCTGTCATTCTTTATTGCTGGCTTTCATCTCTGTGCTATGGCAAAATGGGTTTAATAATTACCAAGTCTGCAGGTTATGCACCATGTTAAGACTGAAACCTGTTTCACGCCCAAGTCGGGTGTCTATGTAAGTGCTCACCCCAGTTTAACAGCAGAGGGAATCCTGTTTTTTTGGGGGTTTTTTTTGGTTATCATTATTATTATCATTATTAACTCTCTCTAAAACTACTAACAATCTTAAAATCCAACAAGTTGAGTCTTTTCCCATATCCAACAGACACTCAATTTTTAAATCAATATCGTGGAAGGATAATCAGCAGTGACATATATAACCTAACATACTATTTTTTTAACAATTTATCATATTTACCATTATTCACAAATGCCATCTATCATTACACCTCTACGGTTAACATGACATGGAAACTCCATTTCCCCACATTCTCCCTTTCTTTTCTCTCCATATATACATTTAATAGCAAAATTACATACATAAATTGCCTAGTAGTGTTGATAATTTCCACATTAATTGGCAGCTGTTGAAACCAAATATAGACACACACAGCTTAAAATCAACAACCAAAGAAAAGGTAAATATTTCATGCCTTTTAAAGTATACTGTGGCAGGATGAGGAAAAACACAGCAGACGAAGGCGAGTTTGATGTTTATTCCTCAACTCCAAAAACCAACTGCGGCAGGAACAACCCTGCACCGGCGAGCCCGGGAACCTAAACCACGCCCCCAGCTCACAGTCCTGTTGGGTGAGAGGCATAGCCCCTAGTGTCCGCCACACAGCCCCCCCCCCCCCCCCGAACACCCAGAAGGGACTCCTGGAAAGAAAATTAGTGTCTCACTGGAGGCTTAAGCAGCCTGCCATAACGGTTGCGCCGTCCCTCAGTCGAAACAGTAGGTGAAACACAGTCCAAAGCCGGCTGAGAAGCAGAATGCTGAACCCGTGAAGACACTGTCGGGGTCCTGGAAGGAGGACGACCCCGACGGGGAACCTAGGCCGCAAACACAACTTCGCCTGCCACCCTGTGCGCCGGTTTAAGCCTATCAAGCGTGACACGCTCCCTACGCCCACCCATATCCAGCACAAAACCCTTAGGACCCGTCTCAAGAACCCGAAATGGGCCATCGTATGGGGGTTGGAGGGGCGAGCGGTGAGCATCATACCGTACAAAAACAAAACGAGCCGACATGAGCTCCGCAGGCACGAACGACCGCGGAAAACAGTGGTGAACGGGGCCTGGAACCTCAGCAGGCGAAGCGTCGAGGTCCTCCTTAGGAACCGAACGCAACCCGAGCATAACCCAAGGTAAACGATCCACCCAATTACCATCCGAGAGCGCAGCACACAGCGCTGCCTTGAGCGACCGGTGAAAACGTTCACACAACCCGTTAGCCTGAGGGTGATACGCGGTAGTGCGGTGTACCTTCACACCCAAGGATCGCGCAAGTGCCGACCAGAGCTCTGACACGAGCTGGGGGCCCCTGTCTGAGGTGATATCTGACGGAGTGCCGAAACGGACGACCCAGGAGGACAGAAAAGCGCGTGCGACATCCGAGGATGTTGTGGAGGACAGAGGGACAGCCTCTGGCCACCTGGTGGTCCGATCTACCATTGTGAGCAGGTGCGTAAAACCCTGTGAAGAAGGTAGAGGGCCCACCAGGTCCACATGCACGTGGTCGAAACGTCTGGCCGGGATCGGAAACGGTTCGAGGAGCGATTTAGTGTGCTGGTGGACCTTAGCGCGCTGGCACGCTACACATGCAGCTGCCCACCCCTTGACGTCCTTGCGGAGGCCAGGCCAAACGAACTTGGAACCGACCAACTTCACCGACGCCCGAACTCCAGGGTGCGAATCGAATCAAAAACTCGACGGCGCCAGGCCACTGGAACAACGGGGCGGGGACGGCCGGTGGAGACATCGCAGAGGAGGGCAGGACTGCCTTCCTGCATCACAGCGTCCTCTAGCTTGAGGCCGGTACGCGTTGACCTAAGGGCAAGGACGTCCGGGTCGCTGGGCTGGTCGGCAGCCATAGCGGAGAAATCCACACCGAGGTGCACAGGACACACAAGCACACGCGACAGAAGATCAGCTACAGGGTTGGACTTCCCGGCCACATGCCGAATGTCCGTTGTGAACTCGGAGATTGCCGCTAGGTGGCGCTGCTGACGAGCAGACCATGGCTCACTCACCTTGGACATGGCGAAAGTCAGCGGTTTATGATCCACATAAGCTGTGAATGGGCGACCCTCCAGCAGGAAGCGGAAATGCTGGGTTGCAAGGTGCAGTGCCAACAACTCCCGGTCAAAAACGCTGTACTTACGCTCGCTATCTCGCAGTTTCCGGCTAAAAAATGCGAGTGGCTGCCACGCATTCGCCACACGCTGTTCAACCACAGCCCCCACGGCTATGTCAGACGCATCGGTTGTTAAAGCTATGGACGCCGTGGGTGTGGGATGGGCTAGGAGGGCAGCGTTAGCCAGGGCGCACTTATCTCCGTCAAAGGCCTGGACCCGTGCGGGAGTCCAGTCGACAGGGTCGTTAGCCTTCTTAAGCCGCAGGGCTTCGTAAAGTGGCTGAAGGAGGTGGGCAGCGCGAGGGAGGAAACGGTTATAGAAATTCACCATGCCTAAGAATTCCTGCAATGCCTTAACAGAGACTGGGCGGGGTAATTCCACCACCGCTTGCACCTTAGAAGGCAACGGGACCGCGCCTTGCGGCGAAATGCGGTGACCCAAGAAGTCAATCACCGGCAGTCCAAACTGACACTTGGCCGGGTTGACCATCAGGCCGTGTTCGTCCAGACGACGGAAAACCTGTTCCAGGTGCTCTTCAGCTGACGGACTGGCCACTAATATGTCGTCGAGATAAACGAACACGAAAGCAAGGTCACGCAACACCGAGTCCATCAGCCTCTGAAAGGTTTGCGCTGCCCCCTTCAAGCCAAAAGGCATGCGCACGAACTCAAAAAGCCCAAATGGGGTGATCACTGCGGTCTTGGGCACGTCCTCTGCGCGCACGGGAAAATCGCCGCAAGGCCGCCACGCCCCATCCGCGTTGGGCACCATGTGAAGCGGCGAGGCCCACGGGCTGTTGGAACGCCTCACTATACCCAGACGTTCCATGATGGCGAACTCCTCCTTAGCTATTGCCAATTTTACAGCGTCGAGGCGCCGTGCGCGCGCAAAAACTGGCGGTCCCACAGTGGGAATGAAATGTTCTACCCGTGTTTAGTAACCGCGGTGGAAAAGGCAGGCGTAGTCACCAATGGAAAATCTGCCAGCAAACGCTGAAAAACATCCCCTAATGCTAAAAAGTTAGCGTGTGTTAACGGCCCGGCTCCCCCTGTCTCGCACGGAAAAGTGGCGAAAGACACAGCATCAACTAAACGGCGGTTTGCAACATCAACAAGCAGACCATTAGCACACAGAAAATCCGCGCCGATAATAGGAACAGTAATGGCGGCGACTACAAAGTCCCACTCAAAATGGCGCCCGTGGAATCAAACAGTCACCAACCTTGTGCCTAACGTCGCAATGGACGAACCGTTAGCTGCACTTAAATGTGGGCCGCCGCCTTCGGCCGACCGGTCTGTCTTAGCAGGAGGGAGTAGGCTCTTTTGCGAGCCTGAGTCCACCAGAAACTGTCTTCCTGACATCGTGTCCTTAATGAAGAGCAGCTCACTACGTCCGCCAGCGCCCACAGCTACTACTGGCCCTGGAGTTTCCCAGCGCCTCAAACGTGCACGGAGGGATGCAGCCCCTCACCTTGCCGCCGAACCGCTGGTGGAAGAAACAGAGGCCTCTCCCGCGCCGTCTCCGGGCAGTCACTTCAGCCACCACTGCCGGGTCCGCGTCCTCCGACGCTGGCTGCAGAGGCCCCGATGCCACACTCTGCACAGAGAACCGTCTGGTAGCCAGCAGGACCCGATCGGCCTCCTCAGCCAAACCTTGGCAGTCACCAGCGGCCAGACACGGGGAGTTAGCCAAAGCCGCGCGCACAGGAGACGGAAGCTGGCGCAGGAAAACGTGCGGGAAAAGAAATCCACCTTCGTCCGAGCCTAGCAGCGACAGCATATTGTCCATGAGATCCACAGCCGTCCCGTCGCCCAAACCGGATAGGGAAAGGATTCTATCTGCCCTCTCCGCGGCAGATAGGCTGTACCTCCGGAGCAGAAGATGTTTGAGGGCGATGTATTTATCGTGTTGCGGAGGGGCGCGCAACAGCCGCATGGCCCGGCGTGTGGACTGCTGGTCCAGCGCAGCGACGACCAAATAGTATCTGGAGTCGTCCGCGGAGATTCCACGCAGGTGGAACAGCCCCTCGACATGCTGGAACCACGAAACTGGGTCGCTCTGCCAGAACTCTGGGAGCTTCACAGCCGCGGCGAGAACGGCCGGCTGTGAGAGTTGGGGCGGCGTGGCCGAAGTGGATTCACACTCCTCTTCTGCTCCAAACATGTTCAATTCGGGGTCACCAATGTGGCAGGATGAGGAAAAACACAGCAGACGAAGGCGAGTTTGATGTTTATTCCTCAACTCCAAAAACCAACTGCAGCAGGAACAACCCTGCACGGGAACCTAAACCACGCCCCCAGCTCACAGTCCTGCTGGGTGAGAGGCATAGCCCCTAGTGTCCGCCACAATACCATTGTTTATTTTATTTAAGCATAAACCAATTGTTCATGCTGCCTGAGGAGATAACAAATATCACTGTTTTAAAAAAAATAACATGATTTCCAGATTCCTTCCTAAATGCTCAGTTTGCCTTTCAATGTATAATGTTATTTTATCTACTGACATACACTGTGCCAACCCAACCTACTTATTGACAAGCTGAAGATACCCATCTGCTTCACCATGCTCTCTTATTCTCTCGCCTATTAAATCTGATCATAAAAGAGAAACACTGCATTAGAACCCATAGGAGAAAGGAGAATTAATTGGCTGAAAGAGGGGAATAGAGAAGGAAGGAAGGAAAAAGAGGTGGAGAGAAAGAGGCAGTTAGGTAGATTTGTCGCTAATTACTTTCCTCACTCCTGTTGCTACTACAGACAAAAGTGTGCCTTCCCCCAAAGGAAAACACACACACACACACACACACACACATTATATATATATATATATATATATATATATATATATATATATATATATATATATATATATATATATATATCCTAACAACATATCAACACCCTTTATGTTGCTTGAAGCATTGGTGGCAAGCCTGACCCTCATCGATGCTCACTAAAACGAGCAGTCATTGTACCCTGCCTGCCAGCCTACACTTGCAAGCCTCTAATTAAAGCCTTATTAAAACTGCTGGTGTACTTTTGTTAAACTGACAGAGCTTAGCGAGGCCTCTGGTAGTGTCAGCATTGATCCCCTATAAGAGGGCTCTCATTGAGTAAGCCAAGGCCTTAACTATCAGGAAGCAATCTGGAAGGAAAAGAAAGAAAGGAAACTATCCACAGAACCTTGTTGTGACATGACTGAGGCCCTTTGTATATGATAGATAGTTATGAGCTGTTGTGCGACTGAAGAGGCACAGAGAAGGTTACAGAGATGGAGGATATGACTGCAACTGCGAGAAGACGAGTATTGATTAGACTGCACTGGATGGATGGCACTGGGATAATATATTTGAAATGGATGACCGAATGCCTCCTCCCTCCTGTCATCTCTCGACTCTCTCTCACGCTCTCTCGGCACTGGGATTTCAAATGGTCAACCAAATGCCTCCTCCCTCCTTTCATAACCCCCCATTCATCTCCATCATCCCTTATTTCACCTTATTTCACCTACTTTCAACCATATAACACCCTCACACTACTCTTCCCCACCAGTCCCAACTATCCCCACTATCAACTGATTCTCCCTCTATTTATGGCTCACTGTGCTCCTCCAATGTCCTCTTGCATCAACCTTTGGGAGCTGAAATGCCACCACTACAACACCACAAATATAACCACCAATATCATCGTCATCATGAACAACAAAAGAAACAGGAGCAACTGGAATACATTACCAGTCTAAATAAGAAAGCAGCAAAAATTTTAAAGACAGTCAATGGTGAAGTGATGACAACAGCAATGACAAATTAAATTCAATTTTGATACAGGACAAAGACCAGTTTTTTTGTTGTTGTAGTAATTTCAATGCTGTACATCAGCATCTGATCTACACCCTTTTTGTAACTAGTATTTTATTATGTTTTTTTTAATGTGGGTTTTATTATTATTATCTTTTTAAATTGCATGTTTTGTTTTTGTATTGTGTTGTTTCCTTGATGGCCCCAGCAGGACTAGCTGTCACCAAGGAGACAACTAATAGGTATTTGGATAAGACAACAATACCATCAGTAACAAAAGAAGAACAAGAAGTAGCAGCAGCAGCAGAGGAAGGGGAAGCGGAAGAAATGGGAGAAGACAATGAAGAGGAAGACGAATCTGTATCATCATCAACAGCAGAAGCAGTAGGGGGAGTGTCAGCAGCAACATGAAAAAGAAAAGAAGATAAGAAGAGGTATCAACAACAGAAGAAAATGAAGAAGGGGAAGTATCATCAGCAGCACCTATAATAGAGGAAGAGGATGATTGTGAAGAAGAGGGAGGTCAGCAGAAATAAGTACGAAGTGGAAGTGGCATAGCATGCCAAGCTGCTTCATTTGCATCTCTGCTGGTCTCGCAGCTTGGGCTTACATTTAGAGACCCTTTGGATGCAGCGGCAGCAGCATGTCAGGGCTGCACTGCATATTGGAGCTGACAGCAAGCCCCTCAGATGCTGCATTAGTGTCTGATACACCAACATGTTTGTGTGTGTCTATGTGTGCGATGGCTGGGGTGCTGGGTGTGTGGAGGGGCAGCGCCTTGCTCATCACTGCTATGCCCCAAGCCATTAGATGGAGAAAAGAGAAGGAGAGTGTTTTGAAAAAGAAAACAAGACAGTGAGAGGGTAGGAAAGGGAGGGAGGGGGGAGGAAAGGGGGGAGAGAGAGGGAGAGACAGGCTGAGAGTGAGGGGTAAACTCGAAAGGATGGGGAAAAAGACAAAGAGATGGAGAGAGGGGTATAATGGAAAGAGAAAATTCTAGGGTACTAGGATATAGACTAGAGAGACATGAGGGACATAGGTAGAGTGAAGAACAAAGGGTACACAGATTAAGGCAGATAGAAAGGGAGGATAAGGGACAAAATGGTTAGGTAAAAAAGAAGAGAGACAGGGAGAAGAGAAAGAGAGGGAGAGAGAAAACGAGAGGTGAGACAGCACTCACCCTTTCTCTTCTCTGTCTCTAATGCCCCTGAGCAGGTTATTTTTTAGCCTGTTACTCAGCAAACAAGCTGTGACTCCTATCCCGTTGGATGTCTCGCGCACACACACACACACACACACACACACACACACACACACACACACACACACACGCACACAAAACATTGTTCTCCAACCCCTTAGAGTCAATGGGGAGATGGACTCATGCAGGGCCGCCATGCAGGCTGATCTGATTGCTATGTTCACCATGTATGTGTCTGTGTGTGCGTGTGTGTGTGTGGGGGGGGGGCAGACTTCCACTCTGTACTTCTACAGATTTTCACTACTTGTACTTGTTATGATGTGTTTCTATGTGTACCTATGTATGTTTGGATATGTTCATGAACATGACAGGGGTTGAATGGAGTTTACAGTAATAAGGCAAAATGAGATATAAAAAAGCCAAAAACGTGCATTTGGCTTGGGATTGTGTGTGTGTGTGTGTGTGTGTGTGTATGAGCAAGTTCATGTGGTGCATATTGTCCTACACACTCCTGTTAGGCGCCATCCTCCAGTCCATTGGTCAAGCCCACAATGTTGTAATATGTTACTGCAATGTTTGGCTTCAGTTGTCCTTAGCCCCTGGCTTGGTCCACATATCAACAGGGGCGGGAGGATGGTGAAGGAGAGGCCTTTGACATTCTAAAGGGAAATGTCATGGCAGTCAACAGTGAAACAGATAGCCCCCTTCACAAGACATTTGGAGCCTGCCACATTCCCTCTCAGTACGCAGAGAGAGAGAGAACGAGAGACAGACAGACAGACAGAGTGAAAGAGAGAGAGAGAGAGGAGAAATGGTGCAGGTGACAAGATTGCAAGCTAGAACCTCGTAATGGCCTGTTTTGATGCTGAAAGCGTTTAAGACTTAGACTTTGCGATGGGTTATGAGTCCCTATGTCGATATGAAGAGATTTGCATGCAAGAGGCAAGGATAATTGAGATTAGACATCATAAGAGTGAATTAGATTTTGGCAGGTAGCGACTCTGTGTTAGGAGCAAACATTAACCAGAGACAATGGCTTTTACACTGTTGATCCAAAACATTATGACCACTTGCCCAATATAATAATAATAAATTAAATTTATATAGCACTTTTCTAATACTCAAAGTCGCTTATATGCTGTTGGTCCTCCATGTGCCATCAAAACAGCGCCAACCCACCGAAGCAAGGACTCTACAAGACTCCTGAAGGTGTCCTGTGGTATCTGGCACCAAAACATTAGCAGCAGGGACATCTGAGTAGCATAGCAGTCCATTCCATTGCCTACCAATATGGTGGATCGCCGGTTCGAATCCTCGTCTTACCTGTGGCTTCGTCGGGCATCCCTACAGACTCAATTGGCCGTGTCTGCGGGTGGGAAGCTGGATGTGGATATGTGTCCTGGTCGCTGCACTAGCACCTCCTCTGATCGGTCGGGGCACCTGTTCAGGGGGGAAAGGGGAACTGAGGGGAATGGCATGATCCTCCCATGCACTATGTCCCCCTGGCGAAACTCCTCACTGTCAGGTGAAAAGAAGCGGCTGACGACTCCACATGTATCAGAGGAGGCATGTGGTAGTCTGCAGCCCTCCCTGGATCCGTAAAGGGGGTGGAGCAGCGACCGGGACGGCTTTGAAGAGTGGGGTAATTGGCTGGATACAATTGGGGAGTAAAAGGAAGGGGGGATCCAAAATAATAATTAAAAAAAAATTAGCAGCAGATCCTTCAAGTCCTATAAGTTGCAAGGTGGAGCCACCGTGGATTGGACTTGTCGGTCTAGCACATCCATCAGATGCTCAATTGGATTGAGATCTTGAGAATCTGGAGGACAGGGCAACAATCTGTTGAAAAAGGCCACTTCCATCAGGGAATACCATTGCCATAAAGGGGTGTACATGGTTTGCAACATTGTAGGTGGCACGTGTCAAATTGGCATCCACATGAATAGCCGGACCCAGGGTTTCCTAGCAGAACATTGCCCAGATCATCACTCCCTCAACCGGCTTGTCGTCTTCCCACAGTGCCGTCACTTCCCTAGGTACATCTACATGATTTAAAAGAAAACGGGACTTATCGGACCAGGCGACCTTCTTCCACTGCTCCAAGGTCCGGTTATGATGCTCATGTGCCCATTGTAGGTGCTTTCAACGGTGGACAGGGGTCATCATGGGCACTCTGACCGGTATGTGGCTATGTAGCACCACACGCAGCAGGGTGCAATGAAACAGGGTGCATTGTGACACATTCCTCCCATAACCACCATTAAAATGTTATGTGATTTGAGTCACAGTAGACCTTCTGTCGGTTTGGACCAGATGGGATAGCCTTCGTTGTCCTCGTGTATCAATGAGCCTTGGGTGCCCAACACCCTGTCGCCTATTTGTGGTTTTTCCCTCCTTACACCACTGTTGGTAGGTAATCACCACC